>NC_062283.1:54631671-54824171 GCF_902655055.1 Lutra lutra
GCACATCTAGTTCTGGGTTTTGATGCACACAGGAAAAGAATAAGCTTTTAATTATCCTTCTGAGGAAGAACACACTCTCCAGACATTTAATCCATCATGGTTTTTCAAAGAATATAAAGGTTTATTAGTTCTAAACATTTATGTATGAAGCCTGATGAAGACTAAAATAAATCAGACTCTTCGCAAGAAGCAGTTGTATTATACTAAAAATAAACATTTCAGCTGGAGATCAGAACTGATTTCTATGACTGGCACTAAGTCTGGAACAGTGATAACGAACATCTCAGTGGCTTTCAACTATTCAGCATTCCTATCCAGGAGATCCAAGGACTTCTGTGATATTGCTCAACTATCTTGTGATGAAGAGACGCACCGTGTACAGAATCAAACACGATGATCAAACACCAAGAATTTTTCCAGCTCTCATTCTGAGCATTCTTGGCATTACTGAAACACGAACTAGTTTTGTTTGGTCAGTCAGTCAATCAGTTTTGTCTTTGTGATTTAAAAAAAAAAATGTAAAATGTAGGCAATTTTCCAAATGCTTTCATTTCAGTGACCACACTCGTTATTGTTCCATTGTCCACTACAGGATATCTTAGGCTGGCAATGGTACAATGTCTGTGGTGACTGCCAGTTCACAGTCACCAAATCAAAAGAGAGCAGCGTTGGGTCAAGGTCTAGAGCACATTGCATGGAGAGTGAAAATGTGAACCGAGTAGCCTGTTCTATGGAGGCCATTTTGGCTGTGGCTGCCTGGGTTGAATCCCCTAGTCTTCACTCCTTTGGCTATGTTGAAGCTGCCTTGCTGGCAATTTGCTGTATGTTAATTATAGCATTATGCCAACACATCTTTTTGCATGTTCAAAGGGTATAAACACTAATCATTCGTTTTCTTGCTAATACTTGACCTAGCTCCCTTCATCTGTTTCACTGGTGATGGCTTTACTCAAAACCACAAATAAGCTTTTCTACCTCAATTTTGTATTTTTTACTATTATTATTATTATTATTATGATGCTACCTACTGGTATTAAAACCTAAAATCAGTAAATATATTAAAAACCTACAACATACAAGTATGGTAAAAGGGACCGTATAAGATCATAACGAAAGCTAAGACAGAGCTGTACCTTTAGGGAGATTACACAACTTTTGTACCACTGTATAAGTATGGAAAACATTTCTGAGGAACTGAGGATGGATGACTTTGGAGACATACACAATTAGGAACTACAGATTTGAGAGGAAGATCAAGCCGATCTAAAGTCTCTGTTACTCCAGTTTGAAGAAAAAGAAATATCTCATTTTTAGAATGTTTATTCTAAATGTCTATGATGCTTCAAATTGCTAGAAACTCTATCACATACTTAATGTGTCGAGCCTCTTTAGACAGAACTGTCACCATGCCTAGACAGAGAATGATACTGCTTTAAAGAACTCATTTGGATTTATGTTTAAGGATTTGTTTATGGAATCTTTTAAAGGAAATGTAAGGGCAGCTTTGGTCTGTTTGTCAAAGTGATCTGTAAGATTGGGGAGTTGCCACATAGAAAATCTTCTATTCATTGCTCAACAAAAATGGATTACAGCACATATGAAAATACTTTAGGTAAATCAAATATCAGAACAGTCCTTTGGGGAGACTCAGCCTAAATCCTTGTTGACAACTGCACTCTAATTATGAGATGCGTTCATCTCCACTCCTCTCCTTCCTCTGTTGATCCTACCAATTTTAGAGTCACTTCCTACAAAAACAATGAATTCTTCCTGTTATTGTCTAACTTGGAAGGGGAGAAAACAACAACAACAACAACAACAACATGAGAACAACTCCTTCACATGGCACTAGGAAAAGGAGAGCAACGATTTTCAGGAATACTTCTATCTTATCTTAAATAATTATGTCACAGAGAGGCTATGAGCATGGGGGTGCCCAATACTCTTCAAGAAGATATTTCAGTGCCAAGAGCCTCCTTTTGACACCCCATACTAAAGGCAATGCACTTACTATGCACAGTCTTGTGTCTAGTTATGGACTCTGGAACACCAATGTAGGACAGTTGTGAGGTAAGTCGGGCAAGATACCACACTTGAATTATTTTCCCTCCATATTATATTCTGTGATAATAGCACCTACCACTACTGAAAAATGGGTTTGTTGCTCTTATAATATTAATCAAATAATACAATCTTCCTGTGGGAAAGAACCAAGTGGTCATTTAGTTTGTTCACTAGAGATCATGAGGACCCTCTGGTCCTCTGTTGTCTTGGCTACATGTTTACTAATGCAGCCAAGCTTTACAACTCAGTGGTGAGTTATAGCTTGACATTGCCTTTCAAAACTGTCTTTCCAGAATTTACTTCAATAATAACTTGGAAGTTCTTCAACTGAGAAATTACTTTTAGGTCATTTCATTTGGTTTTAGGGCTACATTCATTTGTAAATATTTTCTTCTTAGATGTCCCATTTCCTTTGAAATTTGATCTCACTACACTGAATTCCAAACTTTTTGATTCTCTCAAAAAATACTTTTAAAAAAGGAAAGGTGAAGGGCACCTGGATGGCTCAGTTGGTTACATGTCTGACTCTTGGTTTCAGCTCGGGTCATAATCCCAGGGTGGTAAGACCAAGACTTGTGTCAGACTCTGCTGGCCATGGAGCCTCCTTAAGATTCTCTCTCTCTCCTCCCCCCACCCCACCCCTCCCCACTCATGCGTGCTCTCTCATTTAAAAAAAAAAAAAAAAGAAAGGAAAATTGATAAAAAAGAAAAGAAAAATTCCAATTTGGAATTTTAGTAGGTATTAGATGCCGCCTGTGGTTCTTTTATTAATTCAGATGTTGTTCGTGTGTGCCTTGGCCAAGGCACCTTCCTTGTCTCAATGCACTTTGTGCTACTTTAATTAAATATACCACTTCTGTTTGCTTTGCTTTGATTTATGTATTTATCTTCCTGGGCTGCTCTGTATCAGGATATATCTTTATGCAGGTACCCAGAATCATGATCAATATAGCAAGAAATATTCAGATCCCAGCCAAACTAGGTTTCTCAACCCATGTCCCACATACACTAAACTCTGGAATCACAATGATATGAGTGGGTGGGCCTCTCACACTCCAGAAAACAATGAGAAAATATGGTACCTGGTAGCATACTTTCCTTCAGCCCCCACAGTTCCCAATTCTAGGAAATTCGGGGACCTTCTGTTTAGCTTGTTTCCTGCTAGCTTGCTAGGTGACATAAACAGCAGTACAACCTGGCAAGAACAGATGGGGACACACAAGCAGTGTTTGTTAAGAATAAAAAGCAACCCTATTCCTTTTGCTTATAGCAGCTAGCCTGCATAATCCCTTACCTGCCACTTCCCCGTTTTGTAATGAAGGGTCTTAGCCCGATTTACTACTAGGGATGCGTTGGAAACAATGGGCAATTGAAAGGGTAACCTTTATCTATCCTGCCCCCAAAAGCTAAATTATGGAAATTTCAGGCTGTCCAATATTTTTGCTATAAATTCTCAGACTGATGCAATCCTACACCCGTTTTAAAACTCGTTTGTGTCCACGTAAGGCAGTATGGCTGGACCAGACCCAGGTGGGGTAAAGATCGATGCTCACTTCATGCATCACTTTTTGTTCTCTTCCACCCAGTTTCATCATCCCGTATTTCTCCAGAAGAACCAGGTGTCCTGTAGGAGGGCTCTGCTCTCTAATGACTCACGAAATATTCCAAACCAAACTTTTTTTTTTCCTGCAAGACTTTAGTAGATTTCATTTCTAAGTGCGGAGTCATTGCTTTATGAATTGCTAATACCAATTTGTCTTTCTCTCTTTCTTTTTTCTTTACTGGACAATAAAGGGAATAGTTCGAGCTTTAACAACCAAGACATAAATAAGAGAAACAGCTCGAAAGCAGAACACTGTGTGCCTGTTAAACGATCAGCTCCTTTCAGATCCTCTGTAAGGATTAAGGACTAAATGAATCTTTTCACATATTGTTACTCGGACACAAGGCACAGAATCAACTTCATTCTTCTCCTTTGAACCAAAACGACAATCATACTGGGAAGCCCCCCCACCATCCCCTGAGTCAATTAAAGATCCTGTTACTGGAGTTATTTTAAATGGGTGTATATAAAAGCGCTAGGGGACAGATTGTAGGATATAATCCTCAACTGACAGAGGGGAATGTACTGAAAGTCCCCCAGGAGATCACCCATCTTGATGTTCGTGAGACACATGGTAGCAGAGAGGGACAAACCAATTTGAATGAGATAAGAAAAGCCAAGCTTTTTCTACCCTTCCCCCAAATCCTCAGCCACCTCACAAGCTGAACCTTTCAAACACACTTAGTGCTGAGGCAATTTGACATGGGTGGTAGATTAGCACACCCACACAATACAAACAGGGAGGGCACCTCCTTTATTGACGCCAACTTCGCAACATCAGCTGCTGCACGTAGGCCAAAAGCCAGCTCGGAAAGACCAGAATCGTAGCCTTAACTCTGTCTGTCTTCATTTGGAGGGCTCAACTGGGAGTCTGGGAGAAGAAAGTTCTATGGATTCTTGAAAAGTCCTGAGATGGACTAATTTTAGGAAGGAAAAAAAAAAATCTTTGGAATATGACTTTTTGTTTTTGTTTTTTGTTTTTGTATTTTGGCTAGGTTGTGGTGGTATTCAGCTGTCCCATTAGTGTGGGACAGCTGCCGGAGTCCGAGAGACCAGGATTCACCCATATCCAGATATAAGAGCAGAAATCTTGCACATTTTTCTAATTGCTTCATACCGTCTTATATTATTTAGAACCTTCATCCTTCTTGTACCTTTTCTCTGCTGGTTAAATCATAACGCTTACGGGGGGGAAATGGAGGGAACCTATCCCCACAGGCACACATTGTCACCGGCTTCGGCGTCTGTTCATGTAGCCCTGTCTCCATGCAGCGAGAAGGGAAGATTCCCCATAGTTTCTGCTGAAAAGGAGACCACGTGAGTAAAAGTAGAGGAGTTTGGCACATCCCTATGTTCAAATAAGGCTGTCTTATTCTTCGTTTTAACCTCTCACAGAAACAATGGGGTTAAAAACGATTTGAAAATGAGTTGCTTAGAGGCCAGTTTCCTCTTAGGCTAACAGTTGACTATGTATGTTTGTTTCCAAAGGTGTCATGTATCTTAAGTCCGAGCACACACTGAAGTCCACTTGCCCACTCAGAAATGTTTCCATCTCACTAGGCTTTATCTTCTTTACCTGACATCTCCTATTTCTTGCATAATGCCCACCACCAAAATGAATCAGTGGGCAAAATCTTTTTTTTTTTTTTTAAAGATTTTTTATTTATTTGTCAGAGAGAGAGGGAGAGAGAGCAAGCACAGACAGACAGAATGGCAGGCAGAGGCAGAGGGAGAAGCAGGCTCCCCACCAAGCAAGGAGCCCGATGTGGGACTCGATCCCAGGACCCTGGGATCATGACCTGAGCCGAAGGCAGCCGCTTAACCAACTGAGCCACCCAGGCGTCCCTTTTTTATTTTTTTTAAGGTTTTATTTATTTGTCAGAGAGAGAGAGAGAGAGAGAAAGAGAGCACAAGCAGTGTGAGTGGTAGAGGCAGGAGCAGGCTCTTCACTGAGCAAGGAACCTGATGTGGGACTCGATCCCAGGACCCTGGGATCATGACCTGAGCCAAAGGCAGACGTTTGACTGGCTGAGCCACCCAGATGTCCCAGTGGGCAAAATCTTAATAGCATCCATTTGAGACATTACCATCGGAAAATGAAAAGTAAGAATTTTGTTTTCTTCCCCCCCAACCAGATTTTAATATTTACTTCAATTACTTTTAGCCCTATACATTTTTTTGAAATCAGGGTATTCAATTTTCTGTTGAGTGACATTTAACTCACTCAGGTTTCCCACAGAATGTGTTGTTTTTTTTCTTGGTATGAACAAGATTTTCATTAAAATAGAGAATACTTGTGACCCAGTGGTGGAGACAAAAGACATAATACTGCTGAGAGATGTAAAAACATACGAAGTGGTGAAAAGAGTAAATGCTGAACGTGAATACGCACAGGGTCTCCTTCGTGGTCCTTTCAAGTATAGTTGGACGAAGGAAGTTAAAACTAGTGTCTCCTGAGAAAGCAGCCTCTGAAGAAATGGATATGAAGTTTTGGTCAGAGTATTGGTGTATCCACTTTACGGAAAACCCAGATTTCATGAGAGCAGGGATTTTCCCCAGGAATTCATGAACATTTTTTAGAGATGACAAAACTCAAATCCAGAAATGGAGCTGATAATCTGGAACCAATAGACATACTAAAGTCACATAAGTCCTTTCAAAACATGGTGCAAAGCTACCATAAAAATTTTTCAGCCTTCGGTGGGAGGGGGCAGGAGGGCAGGTTGGGAGCTTATGCAATTCCCTTATGGAACTATTTTGTTCTGCCCATCTGCATTAACTCATGCTATTGGAGTATACGTCTCAAAATTCCCAAGAACTACTGCCTGATAGCTCCACCAACCATTTATTGGTTTCTTGAAAGAACCTTTGATTTCACAGAATACTACTATTTCAGCACATTCTCTATATTTCCTTTTTTTTTTTCCCCACATACTGCTTATATCCTACAGACTCAAGAACATCTTGTTGGAAATAATCACGTGTTTTCCCATGGCCTTAGCCAATTATAAATAACTTTTGAGGTGTGGAAAAGAGAGACAAGATCATTATTTTCAGACCTATTCTCAAACTATATATTAGCTTATAAATTGCTTAATAACAATAACATTAAAATGATTAGTGTGAAATATGTTCAGAGGTGCTTTTGACCATCTCTCCAAGTAAAAAAATGCTAAGGAGCTCATAAATCATGAGTACTCATGCATTCATTTACCAAAGTGATAGCCCTAAGTATGTATACCAACTATTTTCCTATCCATTTTATGGGTGTGGTTCTGTAGAAGAATGTTCTTGTGTCTTTAAGTTTATTTTTCTGATGGTCTTATATGCTGAATATATACATATGGCTCAAAAAAAATAAAATTTTCTTTCAAATATTTATGATTCCTTTATGTCATCTCCATGTCTTATTAGTTAATGATTATTAGCTCCCTTTGTACATTTATAAGAAATTGGTCTGATTTCCAATCTATGTCATTAAATTACTAGGTTCGCACAACCTGCCAATGTGCCCAGTACAGTGCCTTGTACAGAAATGATGGTAAATTCAACTTGTTTATCATATGTCATTTCCTCTCCTTTTTTGTTTATTCTTAAAATCTGATAGAGAGTTGAGGGAAATGAAAGATCCACCCTCCATCTGGACTCAAGGAGTCTCTTTTCCATGTTTGAATGGTCTAGGTAAATGAATCTCTGATGTACACGGTACAAAATATGATGGCGCACTTCCCCAATTATGGTCACCATCTTGTGCCTAGTATCACAGAGAAAGTAGGAAATCACCTTTTCTAAAAGAGCAGCCAACTTCTTAAAATATTTTCGTGCTTCGTAGACAAAGACTTTTATCCTAACTACTAAAAATGCAAACAAACAAACAAACAAACCCCAAACCCAAACAAACAAAAATCTGAAATTCTGCTTCTTTTGTGTTTTTTCCCATTTCTAATTCCATTGACTTAACTTCAGCGCCCAGAACTATCTTCCCACCTTGGGCAGTCAATCATGCCCCATGGAGCAAGAGCCCTCAAGCTGGGGATATTGGATACAGTGAGGAAAATACTATAAACTGTAAATCAAAGATGATGTCTGGTTTATGAGAATTTTGCCTGAAGTCACATTTTTATTCCCCAAAGCCTCTTTGCTAAAGCATTTATTATGGATCTTAATTCCTCTTGCAAACTTAGTTAATACTCATGGATATCTTTTGCATACAGAGCAGGGCACATGCCATCAGAACTGATGTGTCTGTCTGGCAAGTGCAGAGCGGAGCAGAGTCGATTATAGAGAGGAAAGTGGACAGCTGAAGGATTCACTGCCTAAACAAAATGCAGCAAAACCCTTCCCTCTGTGAGCCATTCTGGACATCCTGGGCCTTCGTACTGCCTGCTTACGACCGTTCGCTGGAAAGTTCACTTTGAGAAAAAGTAGTCCTCTATGTTCCCCAAAAGCAACTTCATAACTAGCTTTGAAATGATTAGAAAAAGTTTGCTCTCTTCCTTCCAATGTTTATTTAATTCATATTTCTGAAGTTTTCTGGCTTGGTTTCACTTGAAAGTCAACATTCTTGGCTTCCTCCTCTTGTCTCAGCATGTTGAAGTTGAGGTGGTGCTCTTTCTTGTTTCCTTAAAAGTTCTTGCCAGCGCCCTGGGCATTGTCTTCTGTTCATCTTCTAGGAGTCCCCAATAAATACGTGCCTGATTTTTCCATTCAGTCAAAAATTAAATCTCACTTTCTTTACACGTGAACAGAATTCTCTCCATTCACGGAGGTATCTTACATTGGTGCCTTCCCAATGCCCGGAAAAATCAGGCTTTGTAAACTCCTAAAAATGCCCCCCATCCTTCTTCACCCCCAGCTCCACATCAAGATATGGCTGACTAACTGTCAAGGCCACAAGTCAGGTTGTCCCACCTCTGTGTGATCACCTGTCACATCCTGATGCAACAGACTTCTGTGGACAGAGATTTCCATACCCTACTCCTAGGTTTTGCTCACTGACTTTAAGCAAAATTCTCTACAGTCAAATTCTGGACTTATAAAGGCATACAGATGGCTTCCTGAGAGTCAGTTAAAATACATTTTGATCTGGATGGAAGAAAAACATGTTCTCCCTTGGAATATGCCATCTTTCCCCAGTGCTCAGAAAGGTATTTTTGGTTGCGTCCACATAAATGCATCTCCGAGGAAAACAGTTCCGGAACCCACACCAGCAAAGCCTCACCCCCTGTCGCCACACGGCACTATTCAGCGTTTGCTCTGTTCCTTCAGGCAGTTGCAATTCACTATCATTGTATTGTTGTTCTTTTTCTCTCTTTTGGATGACATTCCCTGTTAAATCCAAGACCTGTGAGGGTACCAAAAGTTACCTCTTTGATACTAGCTTTTTGGATTCCCAGGGCTGGTTTGATCATTCCAAGCCTCCTTGGCACTAGATATTGCCCATGTGTATGTGATTGTCTTGCTGATACACAGGCCTGGCATTAAGCCAGAGCTTAAGATGATGAAATCAATGAGAAAAGGAACTGCTCACTGATGTATTGTAAACAGTTCCTTGGGAATTCTATGCTAGAGGGGAACCATCCGGGAGTGAAAATTATGTCGAGCTTCAGGTAGACCCTTTCCCTGCTTTTCCCTAGCCCAGTCTCCTTGAGCTGAGATACACAGGCCCCAGGAAGGGTCCGGAAGGGTGCTCTGAAATTTTCAGCACAAGCAACCAAAGAAGTGATGAGAAATTCACTTGCACTTTTTTGGAGTCCTACAAAAAAAGAAAGCCAAAATCATAGGCTGAAGGGTACCTAGATTTTGAAGAGTTAATTTAGTTAATTTAGTTTCTTCAGTATACCAATGTATCTTTCACTTTCCCACCCACCTGGAGTGAAAGGGCTGGTTTCAGAATTCTGTCTTTTCACCTCTTCATCATGTACGTGTCCTCCTTTCAATGATGCCCCTCTCAGGTTCCCCGTGTCCGTATGCTTTCTCTCTCCACCTCATCTTTCTATTTGTCTCTTCATTCCAAAAATGTTCATTAAATATTGGATTTTAGTTCACACTGAAGAAGAAATGATGGATAACATCTGTGTATAAAGAAAGATTGCAGACACCGTATTTAAGAATATGAGAAAAGACTGGAACTCTTACTGTGAATTTTAGGAATTAACACAGGGGAACAAGGTCAGCGGGAGAGAAGCTTAATCAAGACCCAGAACATCGTGCGAGGCAGACAGTTACTCTTCTCCATCCATATGGTCTCTGTCTGAGAAAATGGTAACTTTATGGTATTTTCCCCATGAAGATGCCCTGCCCCCTGACATACACCAGCTCTAACCTTGAAGGATATAACAAATAGGAATAAATATATGATTAACTCGTCTGAGAATCTGAGGCATTCTAATAGGATGGTGCAATCCAAGAGCCGTATTATATTCTTATATTCCAATAGTTCCACCTTCTAGGTCAGACTGCTGGTGTCATCCTCCAAAGTCTCTTGTTTTAATACATGGCTCAGATGTGGTGATTCACAAACCATGTAAGATCATACATCTTGCCCGTAATGAGTGATCATTCATCCATTTTATCAACAAATTGAATGCTTTTTACTGGCCAGGAACTCAGATGGCTCACAGAACACTGTTTATCAACCAGGGTGCCCCACTGCATGGCACTGTTTACCACATATTCGGGAAATAACTTTTGAGTAGGCACTTGATGCCAGACCCTTTTCTTACTACTGTGAACACAGTAGTTGTCGTGGCAAAGACCTTCTTTGCATAGAGCAGGGCTTTATTTTTTTTTAAACAAAGAATTTCAAAAACTTTTTCACAAGGAATTTCCAAAAAATCCCCCACAAGATTGCACCCTCACTGATTCGCACTCCAATACACCTTTCCGAGGACAGATTTGAGTGATTTCCCTATGTTCTTCCATATGTATGTCACACAGGAGAGTATTAAAATTAGCATTTTGTGCATGAAACATTTTTGGCAGGTACTTTTTTTTTATTTTATTTTTTATAAACATATATGGCAGGTACTTTTTAATGAAACTGAGCAGGTTTTACAATGAACAACCCCCAAATCCATTCAATTTATCGCACTAAATTCAGAAAACTATCTATTGAATGATGGCAGCCTCCACCAACACAAGACCCAAAGCATAGATCCTCAGTACTTGGTTGGATTTATAACATACTTTGATCATTGAGTTCCATTTGGTTATTAGGAACAGATTCAAGTTCTGTGTGGATTTGCTACCATGCAATGACCTGAGGTGTGTATAACTTTGGGAAAAGTATTACCATCAATACTTAAGAGCTCCACCCTTAAGATCTATACACTGCTGTGAATACTGAATGAGGGAATGATCTAGAATCTGAACTGACATCTGTTTAAATCCTCCATGCCAGGTTTTGCTTGAGCTTGGTGGAGATGGGAAGGGTTAATGATGGTGTTACTGAAACTTCCTTTTTCATTTCCAAATCCTTGCCAATTTCTCTCTGTATCTCAGGTACATTCTTTCCATCCTACTCTGTACTTATCTGATTCCTCTTTGGTAGAAGTTGGTCCTCAGACACTTGAAATTTGCAACTTTCCTAGCAAATCCAGACATCAGAGTTACAGCTTGGTAAAAAAAGAGAGAGAGAGAGAGAGAATTAGTAACTACGTCAGTCTTTGCTAGACCTTGTTTTCCTAACTGCCAAGACCTTTCTTTCTAAAACCAAAGTCTCAGGATGCTGCGGTGGCTCAGTCATTTAAGCATCTGTCTTTGGCTCAGGTCATGATCCCAGTAGAGATCAAGTCCAGCATCAGTTTCCTTGATTAGCAGGAAGTCTCCTCTCTCTACCTGCTGTTCCCCCTGCTTGTGCTTGTGTTCTCTCTCTCTCTCTCTCTCTGACAAATAAAATCCTTAAAAAAAATTTGTTTTTAAACCAATGTCTCCTGTCACTCCAAATCTACCCCAGGAAGGACTTGCCAGGTGTTAGGGAAGCATTAGGGCAGTGATATAATCTCCCCAAGGGCCTTTCACCGTCCATCTTGCTTGATTCCTGCAGGACCTCTCTCATTTGGGATCCTCACTTCCTTCCTTATCCCTCTGTTTAGATCACCCAGATGCAGACTTTCTTCAATGCACATTAACACATCTGCGTCCATCAGAATCTTGTTAAATTGTTAGTGAGATGTGTTTGGTATACGTGAACAAAAGAGCCAGGCAACATAATTTTAAAAATGTCAACCAGTGGTGCACATTTGCCTATTAACTTAGGGGTGAAAAGCTACCCACTGGGGACTATATGTCCAGAAGTGGTAGGCAACAGAGCCTCAGTCCAAAGAATCTATTGTTAAGTCGCAGGCCTTCACAAAAGTGCAAATGCTGTACGTTGGGGATGATTCACCGTGAGTTAAATTTTTAGAAAAAGACAGAAGAGAATGTGAATTCTGGGTAGTCGGGTAGCCCAACACCTCCCATTAGGGAAATTGGTCAGCACAGTCCTAATTAGGGCTGTATTTTATTAACAACAACAACAGCAACAATAAAAAGTGACAATCAGTAGAGCAAAGACAGTTCTCATCAGTATCTCTGTCCTGGGAAGCCCACCGCTCCACAAAGGTCCATTACGCGGCACTCGTAACTTCGAAGACCTTTGCAAGTGCCATGTAGTGATTAAGAAGGGAGGAGTGAGAGCCTGAACAATGCCAGAATCTTAACACAACATCTGCGGGTAACTTCATGAATCCCGGATAAAAACAACGTTCTCAGTATTTCCAGGAATTCAATATAATCTTCAGTAAAAAATGTGGGAACTTACTGGAGGAGCAACAAAGGGGATTTAATGCATTTTAAAAAGTGAAAAAAAAAAAAACATACAGTGTCTGAAATTATTTGGTTTAAAAGTGGTGAGCTGGAGATCTCTGAATATACAGAGACCTCGATTTGCCTTTTCCAAGAAATTTACCCGGGCTTACCCACTTCCTCTAATTTTTAACTTGTCATATTCTCAACTTTAACGCACTGGATCCCACATAATTCTGCCGCTGCTTGTAAACTGCGCGTCAGTTGTTGGGTGTGTTTATGTCTCATTTCCTTTATCATGTTACGAACTAAGCAGCCGCGTGTTTCCTCCTCACCCTGTGCCTCTTTTCGCATCGAAGGCTGCTGAGCTGTGCGTGGTGTGCAGTCAGAAATGCCTATTGAATGAACTTCTTGTCTATGTTGATCCTATTAACCAGATAATTGCCTAATCTCCACTTGGCTTTGTGCTCTATAGGCACAACATAACAGGTGAAGTGAATAAAAGCTCTCTTCAAGCAAATACGCTCATGAATGGGGTCTTTTTCTGAGAGGGCATGGTCGCCTGTACCTCTGGAAGACAATGATCATCTCACACCAATGAGCAGATTAGACCCAGAGCAAAGTTGACCCAAAAGATCAGATTTAGTATCAACACAAACAAATCTTTACAGAGGAGAAAGCAGGGGGAGGCTGCACACCCACCAGCACTTTGCCTTCCCGTCTCCACTTTTCTCGGAGCAGACATCTGAACCACAGACATTCCAATCACCATCCACGCTGTTTACTTGGGCTGGGGCAAAACTCAATAAGATCGATTCCAAGTTGCAGAGCCAGATGTACAGAGGAGGAGAGCTGTGGTATGAATGCAAAAGAAAAAGAGAGAGAGAGAAAAGATAGGAAAAGAAAAAGAATCTGTGCTCACACAGATGATCGTCTGGTCACTAAACATGTCCTGAGTTTGTGGGGGAAAAAATCCACCTCTCAACACATCCATTGTGTCTGAGTTAATCAGATACAGTTAACCGGCATTTCAGGGGACGTTCTGTGATTCCTGAAGGTCAAGAACGTTCACTCTGAAGAAAGTTATTTCAAGCAGCTACCTGTATGTCTTATATCCCGACTCTTGATACATTTAAAAAAAATAAATAAATAAATATGTGACCCATCGTAATATTTTCATATTGGGTAACTACAGAGAATATTTTGGCAAGGGTACTTAATCTAAAATGTTCAATTTTAATCAGTTTGAACTATGGTCTGTCTTTCTGTGAACTGAAAGCCACCAATCAATTTTCCTTTATCTTTTTTTCTGTTTTTCTTACCCAAGGCAATGCCTTTTGTAAAAGGGTATTTATTTTTAATGGATTTTTTAATGAATTTTTCAGTCAAGCTATTAATAATGCCATTAATTATAGGCAGCTTGTATTAAAGTGCACACTGGCCTCTTAATCCTGACCCCCAGCTATTGGCTCGCAGCTAATCCAGCCTGGTGCTTGGCAGAGAAGGGCAGGACTCAGCCAGTGGCTGCTAGGAGACAGGATGGGGAAAGGCAGGACCATGGGATAAGAGGGAGGAGGGCTCAAATAGAACGTTTCGTCTCTTCTTTGCCAGAGGGCCTGAAGTTTAAAGCCAGATGATGTGTGAGTGGGGTGGGATAATCCCGTAGATGCCACGCAAGCACTTAGGAAGAACTTCCCAGTGGAAGGGCTTTGCTCTGCCTTCCAGGCCTGGCCGGGTTGATAACCCCACAGGAACACTGAGCTCCCTCACCTGAGGCGATCATGTGCCACTGCCTGGGCTTCAATCTGCTTAAATCGACCAGACAGAAGCTTCGGCCACATAATGGATTCCAATCCCTAGCTTTCTATCCTTCCCCGCCCCAGCTTCCCAGGGTTAGGAAGAGTGTTTAATTACCATTCGCTTTCAAGATAATTCGATGTTCCAGGATTTCACCCATTAGTGAGAAGGCCGCTGTGGGTTTCTGGCACTGGGCATGGTGTGTATTTTTAGGAATGTTGGCAGGTAGCACAGGCAAACTCTCAGGTTTCTGGGAGGAACGGCATGCTCTGGGGCGTCTTTTGCTGATTGTTACGATGGACGTGGGGGCTCCGTTTCAAAGGAGGAACTCAGCTTAATCTGTAGTTGTGGGGAAAAGGTTTCAGGGGGCTACAGCAGCCCAAACGGGAGAGCGGAAATGTGAACACTAACGACCAGAAAACGGGGAAAGGAGACATACCCTCGCGAAAGCTCACGGCTGAATGAGATTTTTATCAGGATCCTGAGACAAAAAGACAGGAAAAGAGGAGCTCGTGGGTCTTCCTGAAGCACCTTATTTTGTCTCTCAAAAGCAAGTGGTTGCATGTAATTGGTATGAGAGAAAATATTATTTCTAATAACAAGTCCATGCCAATCAAAATAAACAATAACTCCACGGCATTAGTCTATGAAGGACAACATAACAGCCCTCTTCTGGTGCCATGATTTTGATGTGAACCCAGGCGAAACTTCACTCTTGATAAATACCCCCAAATAAGTCTGGGTTTAATTCTTTAAAGACATGAAACAATTTTTAGGGGTTTCTTCCCCATCAGGTTGTGAAATAAACATTTACATCATGGGTGGAAATGGAGGAGTTGCATGAGGAGTTCCTTTCAGAACCAACTGATTTATTACTGACACTTGACTTTTACTTTCTCAACTATAAACATCATCAGTTTCTCATCTGCCTAAAAGGATTCCTGAAATTAAAAATAGAACAGTGTATTAATGGGTTGTTTTGAAGAGGACAAATTAGAAAAGTATCGTAACGTTAGATTGAACGGCTTCATCGTGTAACCGGTACATATTATACGGCTTGTGTGGGTCTGGTATTGTCATCCTTGGGAATGGAATGATGAACAAAAACAGCATAGTTCTACCATTCCAGGTCTTAAAGTGAACCCAGGTCCCTTGGTAATGCCAACACCTACCCTCCTCCCCAAAATGTTTTCTCCCCATCTCTGCCAGAGATCTCTGCCAGATATATCTGCCAGATAGGAAAGGAAAATTAATTTAGGGTTTGATAGTATGCATGCCACCACCAAAATGTTCCTAAAGAATACTGGAGAGGTCCAATATCAAGGACATAGAAGATAACTTGTTGCCTCCATTACATCTACCTTTGACGAGCAGAACATGTTCTAATGAAGCTAAGAGCACGTAGCTTGATTCACCTATGACAATCCTCTCTGAAGATATCTGATGAAGTTATCATGCGGAAGAGTTGTATGGGGCATTAACTCACCACCACCGGGAGCTACTGGGCTCAAGGATCTGTCGTTACATCGTCTGTCAAGAAATATGAAGAAATTCCCTCTCCAGTTCATCACTTTCTGGCCTAAGTCCATGCTCTTCTAAGCTCCAGGCACTCGGATGGTCAAGCCATACCCTGACCTCTAGACAGAGTAAGCAGAAATATTCTCCATACGCCCCAGACAGTTACTCAATTTACCTTATTTTCTTGGTATATGGGAAAATTGGGATTATAATCTCAAAGGCTAAGTGGAGTTCTCCTATATATCACCAATAGCTCCTACGTTTGACTTCCCACCAAACTCAGTTTTGGGGGAGCAAGTTTTTTCAATTTTTTCAGTCTAGCTCAGTGAAAGACAGAACTGACACTCAAAACCCCTGAGTGAATAAGAGAGTAAAGTGGAAATGCTGAAATGAGATGAATGTAAAGTAAGATGGGAGGGAATTAAAATTTTGTGTTCAGGGAAGTTGGTTCCTGGTAAACTGTCCCTGAAACACATAATCCTCTTATTCTTTCTTTGACCCCTAACTTAGTCATCCACAAGCTGGAAACACTTGAAAATGTTATTTAACCTCTCTAGTCTACTGTTTACTCATCTTTAAAATGGGAGTCAAAGACTCTATTTCTCAGGGTAAGGAATGCAAAATCCCCATAAAAGACAATGAGTAGAAGCTCAGTATATGGTAGTAAGCTTATCATTACAATTGTTGCCTCCTAATACGGCTTCAATTAAAACCGTATCGCATGTATCGCATGGCATCCTTTTTTTTTGTTGTTGTTGTTTGGGTATTTTGGAACATGGCTTTTCCAGGAAAATAACTATGCCCATTCCTTGATATGACTCCTATGCTTTACTACATGGGCTTGCTGTCTTGATGTATCTGGAGATAAGACCTCATAGGCTGCTCTTTGACTGTAACAGCTTATAGATCTTGAAGCCAGCTTCACACCATTAACTGATGCAAAGGCAAACAGAATTCTCAGCTTAACATTACTTAGAGCCTTCCTAGTTCCTCTGTGAAATTCTACATGCTTAAAAATATGCGGAATCATTTTCTAATACAAAGGCTTAATGTTACGGATGGCTTCTCAGGTTTCAAACTCAAAATCCAACTCAGATGAGACAAACCATTCCACTCAGTTTACTGTTGCTCTGCTACCTGAGTGGAGATGAGGAAAAGACTGTGTGGCTTTATTTTATGAGCACTCGACCTGAAACTCGCTAAAGGAATACTCTGTACTCAGGTTTCTGAGCTGGGCATTCTTTCCACCAGATAAATGGGTTTGTAAATTATGTCATAATACAAGCAGTAGAGTGAAGGTAGATTGCTGGTGACGGGCTCAAGATATTCTGGAAGCCCAGGTTATGTGGGTACGGCCATGGTGCCTCTCTCAGAAGATAACAGCAGTTAGAGCGTAATGGTTGGTTTAGTCGTCCCAAAGTGTTGGGGGTTTTCTATGTTTGGTGTTCTGTAGTAACTAAAAACTTCAAAATTTTTCAGGACAAGTAAAACCTAAGTTTACTTAGCTGATTTCAAGTCTTTTGATGGTTTTATCACATAACCAAAACTCTTCCCACTTTTTCCTCAGACTTTTTCCTGGGAAGCCGAGCTTCCTGTAGCTGTGATGGGGAAAACTTGAAAGTTGACTCAAAGCCCAATATTTGATGTTAGCTTCATTATCAAGCCAGACCAGTCAGAGTCCTAGAAGGTTCCTAGTTCATTTAGATGCTTGTAGCACAGATCAGAGCTGTGAACAAGACAGAAAGTTGTTCTCTTATACAACATTCATTTTGGAATAAATACAGGACTCAGAGGCCAGGTTTTCTGATAATAACAACAACAACAACAAAACAGGGTTTAGTTACTTAGGCAATATGTTTCAGTCAATATATATTTTATGTCTCTCTTCAAGCCAGCTCTTCAATGTCTTAACCCACTTTTATCTACAGTTTTCACAATTTTTATATTTTTATTGGTTATGTGGAAATTAAAGTACAACTTCTATGACATTTTTCAAAAGAAAAGTTTTGTGAAAAGAGTAGCATAATCTCTGAGTTCAGCTTAGTTTTACTGACTGTGCCATCAACTCGATTCATATTCTTTCTCCAGTGAGAGATACTGTAGCTTTGTACACAGTGGAAGCTGTTGCAGAATATAAATCCTACACTTAAACAGATTTAAAATAAGTCAGGTACAAGATAAGATAAATATTTCTGAGATAAGATTGAGAAGGATCTAATTGTTGTCCCGAGGGGTATAAAATAAAACACAGAATTTTTTGGTACATCAAGGTTGGAATTATCAGATGAGGCCTTAAGGAACTTAATTTTATAATGCTTCTGACCCTCTTTTCCTCCCCAACCATTCCCTAGTAAAGAGCACAACATATTTAGTTTCTGTCTGAGGAGAAAGCAATCTGTGCTATATCCTACATAAAAGTCGTGACTCACTTTCCCCAATTCCTTGTTCACTATGCCGTGCCACTCTATGAAATGGAATGGAATAAGCCCTTGTTTTTATATGGCAGCCCACCTAAAGTTTACAAACTGGTTTAACATAATTCATTTCTTCATACTATCCATGTGGTAACCATAAGTAGTAGATAGAAAAGAGACTGTTATCACCACTTTATAGATTAGGAAATTCAGGCTCAGAAAATTCAAGATAAGTTTACCATCACTTAACTTTAAATGTCTGAGTTAGAATTTGATTCCCGATCACCTGAATCCCCCATACATGCTTTCCATCACACCAAGCAATACTCATGGTACTTACAGTTGACAGGAGTTAACCTGGCTTTCTATAATGTGTGAACAAAAAGTTATGATAGAAACTGGTTCGTATGTTGAATTATATGAAGTCAATTTCCTTGCAACCCTAGCATTCTAATGGTGTTTCTGGACCATGCTGGAATATTTAGTTTATACTGTGAGGAACATGAGGACCCCAACTAGAACCATCTTTCTCTCCCCTTGCAAGTGCTAGAGATAGTCCTCACAGGGTTTCTGGTTCCACATCAGATAAGAGAAGGAGACATAACATCTGCAGTGAAAGACCATAAAAATTAAAAATAAATCTTTGAACAAATCCAGCTCACTAAAAGTATAAATTAGTCAATCAAGGAAGGTGATTTCCCCCAAGATACCTTTGAAAATCAAATAGTAACCTAAGAATTCTGAAGGCAAGATGGGCTAAAATGAATTTTTGAATTATTCCAGGTCTATCCAACTCAATTCCCCGCCCAACTGGTGGTGGGTGTGAAGGATGGGGGAGGCCCAGAGGATGAAACAAGCTCTCTTAGGGTCTTCAACTGCAGGTAAATGATCTGGGGAAGTGACTCCTGTTCAGACTCAATCAGGGAAAGGAAATTAGTTGTTCTGGACTCCTCTTCCTTCCATTTTTCAATTAATTTATTGGCAGGGCAAAATAGTATGTTGCCAAACCGTTTACCTTTTATACATGGTCAGTCAGGTGTCTTCCTCTTTTCCTCTCTCTGTCTTTTCATAACCCTCAGAAGAAAGGTACTTGATAGACTGTGTTGCCAAAATTAATTTCTAATAGGTCAATCTATAACTATTTCAAATCCTTAATTTGTTGCTTGTTTCTCATTTTCATTTTTGCCTTTTCTTTCTCATCCATCTTGGTGTGTCTTTAAAAAATATTTTTAAGGCTTTCTGGAAAAGAGTTCAAAATTGTTCCCAATCCCACTACTTTCCTTTTCCTAGGGAAGTTTCGAAAGCTGATGCTTTGTTTCATGTCACTTGCTAGTTGTTTACTTTGACAGAGGTAGGGTATGGATTCAAGGGAAGGAAAGAGTAAAAGAACAAAAGGAGTCCAATTCAACGCTTGAGATTTTCTGTCTTCCCAGTGGGATTGTGTTGTTTGTTCTTCAGAGGAATGATGAATACTGATGAGACTAAATTTAAGACCCACAGGGAAGTTGTATGTACTATAAAATTCTTTGGGTCCCTAACAGGGTAACACACTTTATGATTTGAAAAAGTGCTGATGAATTTCAGTTAAGACCAGTGTAATTTTTTTTTTTTTTTTAAGGCAAAGTAAATAGAATGCCCAGGGGAGTGGAGTTCTCTCTCATTTCTCACTTTCTCTGTTTTTTTTTTTTTTTTTTTTTTTTTCTTAACTCTGGAAGCCCCCACCCTTCCAACATTTCTCCAGGGAGGAATACAATTCCCAAGGTTGTAGCAACAACAAAAATGACAATCAGTGAGCTTGCAGAGTAAACAAAGGCTGTGCTTATGTACAGAATCTGTTTTATTGGCCCAATTTAACAAACTTCTTCCATCTAGTCCTATGAATAGTGGGAATTGGGACATGGCTCCTGGAATCCAAGACTGTCTTAGGGATTCCTGGCAAGAAAAAGCAATTCAAACGTTCCGTTCTATCTGATTTCACCCTATGTATATAGATACGGTGGTGTTATGTGATTGTGGAATAGGTAGCAGGAAGGGACATGGATGTAAATTCATACCTCAGATGATTTGTGAATCCCAAGAAATCATGATATGCTTGTCCCTTTTACCTTATGGCTTGTCTGCTTGTAAAGAAAACTGGAATATTTAACAATAAATTTCAGTATGTGTTGACCATATACAGATTTCATTTTATAGTCACCTTTAAAGGACAAATTGATAAACATTAATCTTTCTTTAATTTTATTTTTAAATAATCGCTACACACAACGTGGGACTTGAACTCACAACCCCAAGATTGAGTCACGTGCTCTAAATGAGCCAGCCAGGCACCCCTCGATAATCACCAATCTTAACTCATTTGAATCAACCACAAGAAAATAAAAAGCTACAAGTATGACTTCTTCACTTGTTTTAGGTTCTTTTCCTCAATGGCAGCAAGAAATTCCAGTACAGCACAGTCCAGTTTATCCAGTCTAGTCTAGCCTGGCCTGTCAGGGTCAGCAAAGTTTCAGAAAAGTCCAGAGACTATTTCAGTCTTTGTAGGTCACGTGTGATCTGCCTAAACTACTCAAACTTGCCTTTGTGGTGCAAAAGAAGCCAGAGACAATATGTAAACAAATGGATGTTTTTGTGTTACAATAAAACTTTATTTATAAAAACAAATGGTAGCCTGCCCACAGGCCATAATTTGCCAACCCATTTCTACCTCATGGCCTATTAGGTATGGTGTGGAGAAAAATGCCTCCTTGGTTTTTGATACAAACATAAAATCCTCACAGTATTGTATAGTTAATATAATCCAAAGTAGAGCTCTTCAATTAATCTTTCATCTGTAATGTTACTACCTAAAAGACTACTATCCTATAAACCCACATCTATCTTTCTATTCACTGGCAAATCAAGAAAGACTGCAGTGGACATGTATATGAGTAAGGCATCAGGCTTGATTCTGTAAAGAAACAAATGTATATGAGATCAAATTCTAGATTCCTCCAGAATCTACAATCTGGTTAAGATTTTAAGGAATTAACTAACCCCTAACTGTAATACAAGAAATGCTAAAAAAAAACAAAACAAAACAAAACAAAACAAAACAAAACAAAACAAAACAAAACATGTCTTAGGTAAGGTTATTGGTAATGCATTGTATTGAAATCCAGGAAGAGTAGGAGTGATTGGTAAAGCAGAAAGGATACTAGAGTATCCCCCGGTGTTGGTCAGTGTGCCAAGAGCTTCATCTAATCCTGGACATGAACCTGAGGCAATGGGATTGTTTTCTTCACTTGTTTCAGGTAGGAAACTAAGACTCAGGAGGGATAGACCGATCCAATCCAAAGTATTCTTTATCCGTTGTTTGCCTTCCTCCTTGAAGTCTTGGTAACTCACGCAAGAGTAATTGCTCATCTTTGCTCAGTACAGTTCCGAGAAATACATGAGAGATTGTACCTCCTGTCAAGAAGCCGAAGCAGAGGGGCGCCTGGGTGGCTCAGTGGGTTAAGCCGCTGCCTTCGGCTCAGGTCATGATCTCGGAGTCCTGGGATCGAGTCCCGCATCGGGCTCTCTCCTCAGCAGGGAGCCTGCTTCCTCCTGTCTCCCTGCCTGCCTCTCTGCCTGCTTGTGATCTCTCTCTGTCAAATAAATAAATAAAATCTTAAAAAAAAAAAAAAAAAAGAAGAAGAAGCCGAAGCAGAGAGAGACGACATGACTTGTCTCTAGTTGCACAGTAACTTTACAAAAAAAGCTGGATTGGAATTCACACCCTTATGTTTTAAAACCCCAACACACTACCACGTCAAAGACCAAGGTCTAAACCACAGTAATCTGGTTACAAAAAACTGATGAGTGGGACATGAGTTTAACCATTTTTGTAAGATAGGCATTTGGACTATTTTGAATGAAATGCCATAAATAGACCAGTAAGTATAAGAAGGGACTGTGAGCCGTTAAATTACAGAGGATGGTCCTTCTGCAAACCCTCTGCAAGGCTGAACTACCACAGAATGGATCTCAGATGCCCTGAGGATAATTATAGCCGGTCTCTGCCAGTCTTTAGATTTTCAGGCTCATTATAAATGTCATTAGCTCATTAGGAGATAAGTAATTTCAACTCTGGACCCCAGTTTTCTTATCTGCAACAATGAAAAACTGCACCAACACCGATCACTAAGGTTACTCCCAGTTTGAAAAGCCAAGTTCAACTGAGATTCTCTTACTTGCTGTGATCTGATCCTATGAGTTACATACATTTGAGATTAACCAGAGCATCAGACCCTTTTGGGGTGCTAAGCCAAAAAACATGTGACCTTACGCAGAGCAAATGGAGACAACACCCATGCTAACAATGGCTACCATGTATCTTTTAGAGTAGACAACTCCCCTCCTCCTTTTTCTAAATTATTAAATTAGAGATGCATTTTTTTAAAATGTATTCCATGACTTGGGCATTTTTCATGACTACTCCGAAGTCAGAATTAGGAGGATGCTGGACCTCATGAAAAGAAGCTTTGAGAAGAGAAAGTACAGGCGAGTGTCCTCCTTCTGAGCAATGCTGAGTAGATCTGAGGCCCCAGAGCAAGGAAGCAGGTCATGGGGGGGCTAATGGTTTCCCATCTTTCCCTTTTAGGAGCTAGGATTCAGGATCATCTGGTTTGTGCTCTCTTTTTCATACGTTACATTTATTACACATCACAGGAAAACCCTGCCTCGACCAGTCACAGTGTTGGGCATCTCTGTGCATAGCACGGAGAGCCTGATCAATTAGTCCATTTAACAGGAGCTCCCAGCCAGCCTCCCTCCGGAAAATAGGTGAGAAATTCTTATATTCCTCTCAATATGTTAATCAGACAACTGGTATCACAGTTCTCTAACTGTGTAATACCAGTCCCCCTTGGCAGATATATTTTATTTGGATAATGATGTGAAATTTAAGATCTACGTTTCAATTGTGCAGAGCCACGGGCAGTTGTCAATTTTAGTGACAGACATAGACCTCGAGCTAAATTCCTGTGCACAAGCAAAAATTCCAACAAGCGTAGCACAATTCTGGTCCCTTAATAGAAATACATTTTCTCCCATCGAGGGGCAGTATTTTTAAACTGTTCATCGCATCTCTTGGTACCGGCAAATCATTAATGCTCTCGAATATTTCCTTTAACACAGGCATTGGTGACTTGAGCCATCAACCAGCCTGACAGGAAATCAGATGGTTATAACCTGATAGCCTACTCCTTCTCTAGGAGAACAGTGCTGAACGTATACCATCCTTTATCCCTCTGCAGTTTCTCGAGCAATGTTGCTCGTTAATAGGTCCAAACTCCAAAGCAAAAGGAGGAGCTCGCAAATGCTGAATTTCTGAGACCTTAGGATCTATGTACTGGGGAGAATTCCCACTGCTGATCTTGCTGTTGGCAATTACATTAAAGAAATAGCCAGCAAGTGAACTCCATGGCCTGGGGCAGCGGTAATGTGATGAGCGGCCTCTCACCTCTAGGTCACTGGTTCAAATCCAACCATGGCTAAAGGGCGGGGGCACGGAGGCGGTGGGGGGCGGGGTGGGGGGCTGAACAGTGTCTAGTATTCTAGGTAAAAGTATTTGTTAGACTTGTGAAAACACACATCAGATCCTCAGGCAAATGTACCAAAATAAACATCACAATTAATCCTAACCCATTGGTTATGATTTAGCACTGAGTGAGTTTTAACCAGCAAAGTTGAGAAGGGAGTAAAGACAAGTCTGCGAAGTATGTGTTTCTCCTACAAAACTGACTGCGTTGTATTGGGTCCTGAAGGTAAAGAAATGGAGAGCAAAAGGGAATTCCAGAGAAAAGGCTCCAGTTCCCTGAAATGCAAAGCAGGGACATCGGCCAACAGAGCAGGCAGAGTTTTCCTGCTCCAGCAGGAACAGGGAGAGAGGCTGTCTCCCCATGGATTTCTTTACCTCATCCCCGGGGGCTAAGCTGGTGGCACAAATAGGAAGACACAGGATCTGGGGGCAGGGCCAGATACTCACCAGGGTTTCCTCCCTGGATCTGATTTCCTTCTCTGTAGCTTAAAAGGTGTAGGGGGGGAAACCTCTGAAGCACCTACTGGCTATGGGAGTCTGTAGTTCTTTGACCAGGAGCTCAGAGCAAACAGCTTTTTACTCTCTGATTGGGCTAGTGTCACTCCCCCTCTCCGTGCTCCAGCAAAGGCACATCTGAAACCTCCAACATAGGACCCATACAGGCTTGGGAGTCACCAAGGCAAGATCTGAAATGTGTCTCTGCTCCTCCAGCTGTGTGTCCTTCTGCAGGGGGATTCCCCTTCCTGAGCCCCAGCCCCCTTGCCCACAAAGGAGTGAGAGACTACCTCAAAGCATAGAGGGAACTGAAGGAAATAAAAGAACCTGAGACCGTGCTGGGTACAGAGAACATATGCAATAAATGGTAGATCCTTTATTAGTTGTTACCTTCCACCATCCCCAGAAGCATTATAAGGCTTGTGTTCCTTATTCACTCACTCCAGCAGTCCTGAAATCTGAACTTATTTTTTATTGATTGGATCTATATGAATCAGTAAAAGCGAACTATGGGGGGCCAGCCGTTTATCCCCACAGCCCCACTTCTGGATAAAATGTAGATGCCTACGCTCCTTACGTGGATGGACTTCTAAGGCAGGGCAAAACAACGTGCTTTGAACATGCCTAAGAAAGCCTTTAGTTAGGAGGATCAAAAAACTGAAGGTATTTTCAAGGCTGACATTTTTTTTTTTTTTTTAAAGAGCCTACTGGGGAAAAAAATCAGCTTTGAAAGGATGATTGGAGATGACTTGACAATTCATGTCCGGTGTCTTTCTGGACTTGGTTTGTTTGTCTACCTCTAGCCCATCTTCTAATATTTCTCCCAAACATATACACCCACGTTAGTAACTGCAGTGACTCATCAATCAACAGTACATGGATTAAAAAAAAAAAAAAAATCTTACGAAAGATAAATGTGGGTCTCCCTTGATCAGTTAAATTCTTATTTTCATACACTAGATCCAGAGCAAGGTTTCTCAACTTCAACACTTTGGACACTTTCAGGAGGATGATGCTTCATCTAAGGGCTGTTTTGTGCTGCTTAGGATGTTCAGCAGAATCCTTGGTCTCCAGATACAACCACCATGTACAAAGAGCACAGTCTCACTTGCCACAAGAAAATGTCTCCAGACATTGTGAAATGTAGCCCAAGGTGGTGCCATCAGCCCAACTGAGAGCCCCACTACCCTTTTTAAGCCATCTGGGAAAAGAACACCAGTGGAAGATGTGTTAGTTGGCCCTTTCCCAGAGAGCAAGGGAGCGGCACTTTGTGTTGTGTTTACTTAACTTGCAAGTTATCTGTAACAAGTGTTGGTCTTTCTGGTCTCCAGCCCCTGTGTGGAGCTATGAATAGATATGTTGGGTTTTAGTGGTACCCTGGGATTGAGAAACAGAAACTGGGGTACTAGCATTTATTTTTATTTGAGTTTTTGAGGTTCTAAGTCTATTGATCTGTGATGTCTTTGAGATGGACCACACAATGACATGCATCCAGTGGTTAATTTTATATATATATATATATATATACATATATGTATATATATATATATATATACATTTTCAAGAAAAAAATCCAGAAAAAAAAAAAATCCGGCCACAAAGGAACACCCCTGCAGCAGGAAGTAGTAACTCAGAGCCATAGTGTAACAGCTGGAGCGGGAAAGGAGGAAATCAGAGACATAAAGGATGTCTGCCTCACAAACAAAGCTGTGTACTTTCAGAACTCTAGGACAATAAATAGATTCAGTGTTCTCTTATGGTTGACTGGCACTTAAACTTTATTATGACTGACTATGTCAAGATAATAACAGAAAAGTGCTGCAAATATGCAAAGAAAATTATTGCACAACAGCTTCCATAACTCAGGGGGAAGAAAGAGCTAAATGACCCAGCCACACCATCTGAGCAAGAATATGAAACTGGTTAAACTGGACTGGATTTCTGCCCACACTCTGCACCTCCCCAATACAGGCACTGTTCTGAGCCATACATAGGGAGGTAAATGTATGCCATGCATACCCTCCATTAACCAGTAACGTTGTTCAATACTTCTGTAGTTTGCCCAGACCTCTTCAGGCGTGTGTTGTTACATGTCAGCTACAGAAATATGTTACTGTTTCCCCCTTGCTTTTGCATTAGGCACTGAAATAGTACCCTCACAGTTGTCCTTACCATCTCGCCTTTTTCTTAAGAACCAGACTTAGATGAGTCTGGGGAATAATATATTTGGGAATTCATGCCTTTAGACTTCCCCACGTTGCCTGTGCTCATAGTCTGGGGAAAGAAAAGCAGAAATAGAATGGTGGGAAGAGAGGATGAAGGAGACAAGAAAGACGAGCTAGATTAAAATATTTTCCACCCATGTTTTGAAAGATCCCTGAAAGATTCCCTTCCTCCCTGTTATTTGCCAGTCACTTACTCCTTGCAAGAGAATGCGGTGTGTTTATCGCTTCAGCATCAATCAAGGGCACCCTGCTGGTTCCACAACCAGACTTGCCTTCTGTGGGAGCTTTCCTGGGACTTGGAATGAACTGATCAGCCATTCCTCGCCAATGTCTTTTCCTTGCTGTGCATGAGGAATCTAGAAATAAGCACTTCCCAACCCCAACCCCCCTAATTCCAAACGCCACCAGTGCATTTTGCTGTTCACAAATAATTAGTGGTACAAGGTCCTTTTCTGAATCAAAGACAGCCATATTGAGGCCACGAAGGAGTCCCCAAAGGGTGGCTGGAGCTCTCCCGGGGCAGAGAAGAGAAGACACTATTTGGATTTGCAGGCACTTACAAGCTAAAGTCATAGCCCAACTCCTCTGCCTCCAAATGACAGAGCAGCAACACATGCATTGTAAACACCTCAAGATTTCACAAAATACTTTTCACTCTAACAGTAGTTTTGACAACAACTATAAAGGGAAGTGGCTCTTGGGATTTAAACAATGCAAGATGTTTACTCCCAAACTTGCTTTCAACAGCAATGGAAAGAAGACAAGCGACTGCCCTTGGTTAATACAAAAGCTAAAGAAATCGCGTGGGTTATTTCTGAGTGATCTGTAAAACAGAGTAAAATCAATTATCTTACAGAGTTGCTTTGAGGATCAAATGTGATGGTCTGTGAAAGCATTCCGAAAATATAAAAATGACATTTAAATGTAACATGTTATTAACAACAATGATTATTGGTTTAAATAGCAGCTCAGTGTCTAGTGCATTATTTCATCAGATCAGAGATGTGGAATGTAAGTCGGGTGATGTTCTGAAGCACATTCTCTCCGATGTTACCTGTCAACGTTGTTCAAGTATGTGGTGATTCTTTAATTGCATTCTGTACTTAAGGAGCCTTCACCACCTTGATCACATGAAGTGCCCCAGGTTATTTGTAGCCCTGGGCTTGTTTTCGTCACGTGAGCCAAGGAAACCGCTGAAGAGGGTGGAAGGTCACAGAACACTGCCCTGCATTCCTCTCTTATTTAAAACTTTTGCTTACTATTGTGACATTTTCCAGTTGATAATTTTTAGGAGCCCCATCCCAGTCCTTAAGGGACTTAATATTGAAGATTGGTAATTATGACACGGATATGAGCAGTTCAAGTGCAAATATTAAAGAAAAAAGAAAATAGATAACTCGAATCTTGGGGACTGGAGCAAGGCTAATGTGTAGGATCCAGAAGAAAAGTAAAGAAATGGGAAGACTGCTCTTTATTTAACGTCCCAGTGATTTCTCCTTGGGAACATTCTTAATTAGAAACATTTATTTCTTTGACGGTAAGGACAGAATCTCTACATTTCTCTGGCAGTAAATATCTCTTCTCCCAGAGAAAATCTCCACTTTTCAGATACTAAATGCATAATTTCTACATTTTACTTGTTGAGAGAGGAAGAAAAGAAGGGACTCCTTTCTGATTATACTGTTTAATGTTATTACTCTAGGCAAGAGAATACTTATAGAGAATAAATATCTAAACTACTTAATTAACTAATTAATATATTTGAGTTAATACTTGTCCCAGGCATAATTACCAACATGGTACAATTCCTTCCTTTCTAACAGTGACTTATATTTGAAGTTACTAAAACAGTATTTTTAATATAGATCCTTAAAAAGAGAGGGGACACTGTTTTTGCATGAAATCTGTAGTAGATGACACTTGAGACCATCCTCAGTCTAAGAGGTTTCTGCACATTTTAATAATTTAGAAGGCTGAAAGGCTAAAAAGAATGGCTTTTTCAAATACTGATTATCTTGTCCTTGATTGTGTTTCTTTTATTTTAAAAAAGGTTTGTGTTTTTCCTGAGTTTTTTGAGTAGTAATTTCTAATAAAGAAAAGAAAGCACTTTATTAAAAAAAAAAAATAAAAGGTAACCAGTACTAAATTATAGCTAGTAAACATGAGGTCTATATAATAGTAGGGAGGAAGTCTGCTAATTTATAGCCAATTCATTATCATGCTAAATATTAATACATTTCTGTTCTGCCTTCACTTAGAGCTGGTTAAATCATGAGCCTCATCAAGGAACCATTAGGGGCTCAAGTTAAGTCCTATATAAAGAGAACAACACAGACCTTTTTCTTGCTCCCTTGGGCTCAGAAACCAATTCATAAAATAATAATGTAGGCAAAAAGTTTACAGACAACAGGAAAAAAATGAAATCATCATCCTTATAGACAATATTTTGCATCATGTGTTTGTCCCATATGTAAATATTTTTAGAGGTAAGGAAGCAGTACTCTACACAGAGTAGACGTTCAGTTAATGTTCTCCGATTGTAATTAAGAATTATTTATGATTTTGTGGCCCAGAGCTACATTCCTAAAGCTCTAAATTAGACCCACGATTTGGTAGAACATTGTATAAACCATCTATAAGTGGTCAAAAGCCAAGACCCCCTCCACCCCAGTCCAAGTTCCAGGCCTCCTTAAAAAGACTTGACAGACTGCCGGGGATGTTGTATGCCTGTAATTGTTCCCCCTCATAGAAATGCAGAGAACACTACCACTGCTCTATAAGAGAAAGGGAAATGACAATAAGATTAAAAAGCAGGGGGTGTTGATCATTACAGCCGGAGAAAAATTTTAATTCTCCCCCAACGACTGCTCTCCCCCAACCTAACCAATATCAGAAACCAGTGGTACCTCCTTCGCTATTAGTTCCTGGATTCAGAATTCTTCATTAAAGTTGAGGGATTAAATATAGCACTTTAGCTAATTAATTATGGTTTGATCATTTTGACACCTCCAAATGACTCAGCCACATACCTTGAAGCTTTGTCAACTCAATTGCATCTTTATTTTTGTTGCCTTTAACCAACAATGAAGACTAATGCCACTCTTTCTAGTTCTCAATCACCTCTACAGAAGTGCTCCCCTGGCAATGTGCGAGGACAGACCTAATTAATCCCTCATCTGCCCTCCGTCGTGTCTATACATCACACTGGCAGTTGGAACTGCTGCTTGTTTTAAGGCTATTGCTGGAATGAAAAGCTCATCTGTTTTTCAATAATTTTACCACAGGTGGTGATTTGTAATTAGAAAGGGCAGAATCCAAATTTTGGGGTGTGTGCATGTGTGCGCGCGTGCGCGCCGGCGTGCATGCGGGTGCTTGTGTTCGTGCACCGGCACGTGCACGGGCTTGCCTGTGCTTTCTAGTTTACAATGGGCACTTATTGTACAAGAGAGAAAAGGAAGGGAAAACAGTAGCACAGCAGGAAAAGAAACAGTAACTTTTGCATCGGGCTGAACAAGAGGATCGTGCAAGAAATTTTGTCGTCATTTTCATTTCTGGTTTCGCTTTTTTCAAATTGATAGAGACGCATACAGATTAGAGATCAAACGCTGGGAGAAGCTGCAAAGACTGTGAGATCCAGGGACCCTGAGGACTCATTTGTGTTCCCCGGAGGGGTCGTGGCTTATGGTGTGCGCATGGAGGTAGATGAAGGAGGGTCAAGTGAAAACCTTCGCTTGGACTTGATTCCCACTTGGCTCTCTGGTCTCACTCAGCACGGGGGAGGCACTGGCATTCTCGTTTTCATCCTAGGGGAAACCTGCCGTAACTGGGAAAAGAGTTTAGCATAAGCAGGCAGTCTGGCTAATTTTAGCAAACTGCGGGGAAGAGGACATTCGCTTGCAGTTGGATGAAAATGCTGTGATAAAGGGAACTTGATTTCAGGACTCCATCCCCCAGCATCACTACACCGCCATCCCGGGCCACTTGCCTTCATCACTTTCTTTGCTCTTCTGGACCTACTCAGAGTCTACTCTTTACACTTGAAGGCACTTCCATGAAGACTTCCTCCAGGATTCCAGCCTGTCATTCATCTATGCAGACCCTGTGGCTTAAGGCTCTTTTTCTAGCCTAAGAGATGAATAGCCCGGATTTCCAAATATCAGTGAGAGCCTCAATGGCTTGCCTCTCCGAGGAGGCTGTAAATCCCTGGAGGGTGAGCGGGCCTTTTGGGGTTTCCTCTTGATTCCAGAACCATACGTGTAGTTTATACAAATATGTTTATATTTATATAACATGTTTACACATATATGTGTTTAATACATAAAATTGATATATCTCAAAATGAAATGGTCTTATGATTCCCAGTGCAAACTAGACTGAAACAGTGGCCTTACTCCTCATGCTGGAAGAAGGACAGTGACATCTAACTGTAGCAGGAAAGCAAAAAGAAAAATACCTTAGGATTTTTGTCTGACAAAATTTCCCAGGCTGCAAGTATTTTGATATACTGGAAATGAATTATCACATACACTTCTTGAGATGGTGTTTGTTTTTTAAAAATAGTCAGTTACTTTCTTAAGTGGAGTTTGCTTTGGGGAAGGTGAACCCAGAAAAACTTTGGTGTGGATTTCTGCTAGTCATAGGCTTCTGCAATTATGGGGTCTGGTTGTAGGGTAGGTTGGAGAAAGGGAACACTGACTCTACCATGATTTCTGCCAGCTTACATTTGTTTATACAGAAATAGTTCCCCCCCTTAATATCACAGAAGGACGATGGCACATCACACTGTAGAAATATGAGATCTATGTCAGATCTATGTCTTTCACATCAAGAGATTTTGGCATTAAAAGAAAACCCACGCCTTGTTCTCTAGCTCTTCCCCTCCACATTAGCAAGCTTACAGACCCACAGGAGAGGTGATATAGACACGCCTCTCATTTCACCAGGTCCCTATCTTCTAACAGCTGTTGATTTGTGGAAATTAGTTCATCCAAACAACTAGATGAAAGGCATCTAGAGCCAATAATATCTTGTTCTCCCATTTAAATAGTTCTCTGTATTCTGACTATACTAATTTCTACATATACAATATACTAATTGTTCCTAATTGAACAGTATGAAGAATATTATCTGTTCTGTTCATTTGAAAAAGTGGAAGTAGAAACTGTAATGCAAAGAACAGTTTGGGTTGTTTTTTTTAAGCTACCTTGTTGTTTGGGTTTTATAGTTTAGACCTTGCAGTTTGGGTGGTATGTTTTCCCCAAATACAACAAATCACCTTAAATCTCTTAGTTCAAACTGCTTAGCCTGTTATTAATGCCCTCCTCTTATTTTATATGCGATATTTATTTTCAGCCTGATTCCTCCTTGTTTCCTTACATGGATTTTCCTCTGTAATTAGACTTCTGTTCTCACACCCTGCAGACATGCATATACATTCCCGTTTCTGGGCTTGTACACACAATTCCCTTACCGAAGACACGCTCCCCACCTCTTCTCATCATGTGAATATCTTACCTTTCTCAACCAGACTTTTCCAGTCAACCATGGTGCCTGCTTTTTCTGACTTCAGTGCCCTTAGCATGTGTAGCATTTCAAAAAACTCTCCACCCAGTACCAGGAGAGTAAGTCATGTTTTGCCCCAAGACACTTCTGTATTTTTTATTTGTTATTTTATTCTGTTAGCATCATTTTATACATTAATGCTTTATTTTCCTAGTTACATAATAAGCATGCCTCCCCTTTGCCTTTCATGGTGCACACAGCCTTCAATAAATGTTTGATAATTTCCTTTTAAACACACATGGATGCCGTCATTCTATTTCCTGAATCCACTTCAACCAAAGAAAGGAAAAGTGTAAGATTTTGAACATCTCTACAAAAGAATCAGGAACCTAATCTCTATACTACAGAACCAAAGCTACTGAAAAAAAAATTTACTTTTGCACACTTGAGAAAATAGTTCATACTTAGACCTAGACGGAGCTGGAAGGTAGCTTAGAGCTAATTTCCTCTAACTCCTTTCAGTAAATGAGAAAACTGAGACTTTAAAATAGACAACTTGATTTTATATCTTTTTATGGTACCTGGACAAAATGTCCCATAATATTAGTATAATTTAATATACTTCATATTTTCAAAGTATTTTTATGCACATCTATTTTGCTCCCATCATAGCATTGGAAGACATTTGTTATTACCCTTCTCCTTCTTCATCCTCTTCCTCCTCCTCCTCCCTCTCCCCCTTTCTCCTTCTCCTTCTTCTTTTTTTCAGATTACAGACTTTTAGAAGTTCATGTACTCAATCCACAGAGAGGTTGGACCAAGACTTGCATCCTTGGCCATCTCTCCCTTGATTTCCTCCATTCCACCAAAAGTCAAATATATGTTGCCAATTCAGAACTTGTCCTACATGTATAGACACACATAAGTAATCCAGGTGAACAAAAGTTGTGGGAATGGGGAGCAGAAGAGATTAAACAAACAAACAAAAAACAGAGAGAGAGAGAGAGAGAGAAATATTTCCAGGCAGAGGGAAGAACATGTTCAAACACTTGAGTTGAGAGGAAGCAGATGGACTCTAAAGAAGGGAATGGCGGTTTCAGTGTTGCAGTAGAGTAGTGGAGGCGGGGAGGGGGGTGTTGTGTGTCTGTGCATGTATAGAAGAGGGTGATCTTCTTCTTCACATTTCCATTTGGATATCTCAAAAACATTTCAAACTCAATATAGCTAAAGCCAAACTCACTATGTTTACCAAACAGCCCCACATCTGATCTTACTCTAATATTTCCTCTCTTGGTGAAGAATGTCCCTATTCATGACGCTGAAAGTCTGGCACTCATCCTGGGCATCTCTTGCCCATTGTATCAATTCCCCACCAACAAGGCCTGGTGGTTTTGCCATTGAAAAGTGTTGCCACTGCACTCACTCTCTTGATATAGGCCATGTGTCCGTTCTGGCCCACATTACTGTTTTCTCTTGCCTTATTGCACCAATATCTTGGTCTTGGTCCTTGGTCATTCTACTCTGCCTACCCACTCCTGTCTTTCCTTCCCCATGACAACCAGGGCAATCATTCAAAAATATATAAATGCGATCATTTCACCAACCTGCAAATATCATGCAATAACTTTCCATTGCTCTAAGTACTGACTACAAATCTTTAATTAATTTTAGGTCAATGTCTCTTGAACTTTAATGTATAACACACCACCTGGAGATCTTTTAAAAATGCTGATTCTGATTTGGTGTGTCAGGCTGGGCTCTGGCAAGGCAATGATGGTGGTGTGCAGATGACACTTTAAGTGGCAAGGGCCTAGAAGACCACCACCTCAGGAGTCCCTCCACTATCACTCTGTGTTCAATCCACAGTGGACGCCTTTCCATTCTTTGAAGTCAGCATGTCCCCTCTCAGCTCAAGCCTTGAATGTGTTCTTTCCTCTACCCAGAGTTTTTCTTCCCTATCCCTTTTTCTCCCCACCCCCAATTCCCAGGTCCCTGGTCCTTTATTCATACCTTAGAATTTACCTTCTGACACTCTGCTGCCTGTACTTTTTTTTCACAGTACTTAACACAATTTGTATTCATGTCTTTTTCTTTTTCTCTCTCTCTTTTTAGCAAGAGAGCGAGAGAGAGAGAGTGCACAAGCGAGTGAGCACACGCCCATGTGGGGAAGGGGCCAGAGGGAAAAGGAGAAAATCCTATGCAGGCTCCATGTCCAGCATGAAGCCCATGGTGGGCTCAATCTCACGACCTGAGATCATGACCTCAGCCAAAATCAAGAGTCAGACACTTAACCGATTGAACCACCCAGATGCCCTTTCATTCACATCTTTAAGTTGTGTGATTATTTAATTAATGTCCATACTACCCTATCAGACTCCAAACTCCATAAAGATTGAACTTAGAAGTAAAAACCAAGAACTGTGTTATTAGGGGTCCAAGTACCTTTATGGGTCCCTCTCCTGATCCTTCAAGACAGAGCTGGATATTAGAAAATAACACTTCCTACTCTCTCTCCCTCAGCCCTCTCCCCAACTCCATGGCTGGAGTGGCAGATGAGGACCACTGGGCACCTGGGTGTGGGTCAAATTTGGCAAGGAGTAGACTTTTCTGCAGTAGCAACTGAGAAGGAGAGAAAGAGAAAGAGGGAGCAAGCAGACTGTGAGGCACCAGAAGCCAAGTGTAGCCATGTATGTACTGGGTATGTTTTGCTTACCATTAAAACCACATCTTGTCCGGTGCCTGGCATGTAATAAAAACTCAATAAATTCTGAATATAACTCTTGGAATATAAATACCCATAAAAAACGACAACGCCTATCTTCTGATCTAATCACCCCTCTAAATCAGCATAGTGTAGATACAGCGTGAGCTACGTAATTTTAAATTTTCTTGAAATCGTGTTAAAAAAATGTAGAAGGAAACAAAGTTAATTCAATATTTTGTTTAACCCCCAAATTACATTTTAACATATGATCAATATTTTGCGTTCTTCTCTCTTTTCATACTAAGTCTCAAAATCCAGTTCAGATTAACCACATTTCCAGGGCTCAGCAGATAAAGTATAGCTACTGGCTCCCATATTGGACAGGACAGCTTTAAACCATTTGGCCTCCCCCTACATAGCTCAAGTGAGTATACAGTCGGACATATTGGTGAGACGAACATCTAGAAAAGAGTGTAGCCAACAACTACAAACCCTCAACATCCCTCAGCCCTCACCTCTTACAATAAAGTCATCTTTCTCCCCACTCATATACGCTGGCGCACAAGTTCCTCTCAGCAAAGATCCCATAAGGGGAGCAACTCTCACTATTGGGAATATAAAACACTGGAGAAAATAAAAAATAAGTGCTTTTATTTCTATACCAAGGGTAGAAGGGTAGAAACAGTAAAAAAAAAAAAAAAAAGAAAACCATCTTGTGCTTGTTTTGGAATCTTGAGGAAGACGGCTGAAGGATTTCTGGTTTCACATCACTTGCACACTCCTAATGAGCCACTGACAATTCCCGGTAACTCGTGCAGCCTCCATCTATTTCCATGCATTAGCACTGGCTAGTGAAAAGGAACAGCTCCCTAATAAAGCATTCAAGGCAAATGCTTTTCGACTACTGAGAAAGCCATCCATAAATACATGCGTAATTTTGAAATTAATCAAATGTACTCCTTGATCTATGCTGCCCAAGCTGTGTGCCAAACATTGTCTATTTCCATGTGTAGCTCTGTGGACCTTCATTCCACGCAGAAACTGAGGGGTTACTTAGTCATTCATTGAGTCTATTCATTTATTCATTCTTTCAACATATTTCTTGAGCACTCTCGTGTGCATGCGGGTGACTGAGGACACAGTGACCCAGAAGGCACGGTACCTGCACTTGACAGTCTAGGGCATCTCTAACCTGGTGACAGAACGCTTGCATATTATTTACATGAGGAATTTTTACGTGTATTTTGGAGACACTGGAAAACAAACTGCTAATTAAACACGAAGGGTGTTTGTGTTAGGCCTGTTGAAGTTCCCCATGCCAGCAAGATAAGCCAAATGTTTTCGAGGCCCCACTCCCTACATTCCAAGGCAAGGTCACTTTCACGGTTTGTCTACAGGTGTGCTGATCAACATTTCCATCGACCATGTGACAGAATCTCAGCAGCTTTCCCCAACACCAGCTGTCCTCAATCTCCGGGCCCTTAAAGGGGAAGGGCATGGGAGAGGAGAGAGGCCGCAGTCAGTCTCAGCGCTCAGCCTCGGCCACAGCGGTTCTGTTGTATGCCTTTGAGGAAGCCATCTTGCTATGGATTTTTGAGGCTTAACTGCCCACTTTTTCTGCTCACCCAGTGGGATGGGCCCAAACTAGGACTCCGATGCTTCATAATCTGCTGGCCAGCATTGTTCTAGTCTCTTCATTTCTCTGCTGTCACTCTACAGAACTCCTTGCCACCTCTTAGGTGTCTCCAGGTCTCCAATGCTCCCCTTTTCCTTGGCAACCACACCCTCTTCTAGTACTCAGCCCCTTCAGAAGGGATGCTCACAGCAGAAGTTCTAGGGTCCCTAGTCATCAGATCTTTCAGTATGTTCCAGCACACAGTCTTAGCACAGTACATATTTATTAGGGAAGGGGCTGGATGAGGAAGGGTCAGAAGTCTTCCCTTACCACGTACATCCTGAATCATTTGTCTGTCCCCATCCTCTGACTCTGCTACTGAGTCTAAAGCACTTTGCAGACACACGCTGCCAAGGAGTGAATATTTTCTTTCTCTTGATTTCTCTATTATCCCACTGCACTCTGGATTCAATCAATCCCCCCACCTCCTGCTGAGATGGGCTGACATGTGTGTACATTTAAACTTCAGTGGTGGTCAAGACTCAAGTATTTACTCTTGGAGCTCCATGGCCCTTGGAAAGACACTTGTTTAAGTGTCTCTGAACACTGTGTGACAAGTGAGAAGTCTGGGTCTGCCCAGAGAACATGAGGGACTGTGAGGAGGGGTCAGCTCTCTCCCCAACGAGAAAACCTGGTATGCCAGGTATATGCATTCTAAGTGTGTTTGGTCTTTGGTGTTCACAAGGTTTGAATACTCAACTTCTCAATTTCTAATTTCTATTATTATGGATAGTTTAAACTTCCCTTTAATATATCCCCCAAAAGAAGGTAATGGAAATTATGTATGTGTCACAATGAGTAGTCATTCAAGTAAATTTGTTGTGCACAGTGTATTGGAACATGTAGATTATATGATGCCATCCCAAGTAGTTACCTAGTTGAGAAAGGAGCAATCATTAGAAGAATGGGAATTTTACTGTATATGATCATTAAGTCAAGTAACAAGACCTTGATCCATTCTCTGAAAATCTATCTACTTACTCAGAAGCTAAGAAGTATTTTTTATATATCTACACTTTGAATCCAGGCTTTTTATTGGGTTAATTTCTTTGATATGGTGAGTATATCCTTATATAGATCATGACATTCAAGGTCTATTTTTCCTGAAAAAACGAATGAGTAAAGATAAGGTTATACATAGGATCACATATTGCCATTGACTTTCATGGCGATTTTAGAGAAACTTTCCCGTGTGGAAATTAGTAAGGAAAAACACAATAAAATTTCTGACTTTCCATTCCAAGTGCATTCTGCTTTATTAGTATATTGCCTTTGTGGATTTTATCTTCCTAATAAATATGCCAGGTAGTAGACAGACAAATGGATAACTCACATGAACTCAAGATATTCCCTCAGGAGTATACACGTATTACTATGTCACTGGAGATCCATTGGACTTCATGGGATTTGCCTATCAAGTCTGCAGTTCTGACAACATTAGACTGAAAAAGTCAATGGAAAATTTTTATTCTCTAATGTCTCAGATATTACAAAGTGTTACTGTTCCTCCCATCGTGGTTCTCTACTTTCTATAAACCTTGGGAGGTACCAACACCTGCTTCACTGACAACAAGTATCCTTAAACTGGAATTCGATGTAGAGGATCTTATCTTTGACAATTCAGTAGAGAGCAATCTTGGGTGACTCTTCCACTGTTAGCCTTCTCTAAGCTGTTGGGATGTGTGATTTGGACTGGCATGCTGTGGGAGACAGAACTTGGCATCTTTCTCAAAATGAGTCCCAACTTTCCCCATGTAATTTCATGTACAACGAGATCATTTCCGAACAGAACATTAAATAGTACCCTTATGATCTGTAAGTATCCATACTATTTCCCTACTTTCTACTTGTAATCACCTCCTATGGGCATTGTGAAAACAAGATGATTAAATAGAAAACAATGCACAGTCATTGCTTACCTTCTTAAATACCTTCCACTTCTCCCATCCCCACTGGAGGAAAACAAGACCGAGAAGAGGATGCCAGTGTACACACCTCTGGGCATGGCTTCTGCTCCAACCCCGGGATCCTTTCCCAAGTTCCACTTTTACTACCTACCTGGGAAAATAAACAGCCAAGGGATTTTTCTGAACATTTCTGTAAGGCTACCTTAAAGATTCTCTATCAGCCCTTCTGTGTCTATGCTTTATCCCTTGGAGATGATCTGGCAGAGCCAAGATAAGCTTATAAATCACCACTGGGTGACTTGGCCAAAAGTCCAACAGTCTCTCAATTCCCCCAAGTGATTTACTTTGCCATTTATTTTTAGTTTAGTGTCAGGTGAGGTGGCTGATAAGGTGAAATCCTAACAACCAACTGACCATGGTCTGAAGTGGCAGCAGACTGAAGCCCATGTGTGCTAGGCCGGGTGACAGCCGCTTTGTGACAGAGCTTGTCGGAAGCACTCTCGGGCCCTCCTGTTCTACGTGTGGGCCTAACCCTTCCAGATGAATGGGAGCTGACAGGAGTGATCCCTGCAACATGGAATGGAGTCATGACATGAAAACAGGGACATGTGTGGGATTGAAACACCAGGCACAGATATGTCACTTATAATGGCCAGAGAAATGACAGGGGACTCATGCTGACTTTACTTGATTTCTGTTTAAAATGTCCTTTGTGTGAAGAGACAGAGCTAGCTGGGAGTCATGGATTGGGAAAACCACCCCCTCCCCAACCACGCCTACCCCAGTTTAATAGGAGCTACAAAATCACTGGCATTGTGTGCCACTGGAACAGGGATCCTTGACCCTGACTTCACAGTAGAATCACCTGAGCATATATGGCCTGGCACCCTGGGAAGGATGGGTACGAGAGGGCGGGGTGGTGGTCATAGGGGCATCAACAAGGCCTAAAGTCTCCACAGGGGATTCGGATACACAGCAGTTATCGAGAACCCCTGCAGGAGAGTATTGAAAATGAAGACCCTGGAAAATGGGTATAATTTTCACCATAATAACACTATGAATCTATATTGCCCAAGGAGCTCAAACCTTATTTTATTAGAGGTAAGCAAGGTTAAAAGAATTATCTTGGGGATGCCTGGGTGGCTCAGTCAGTTAGGCCACTGCCTTCGGCTCAGGTCATGATCCCAGGGTCCTAGGATTGAGTTCCACATCAGGCTCTTTGCTTGGTGGGGAGCCTGCTTCTCTCTCTGCCTCTGCCTGCCACTTTGCCTGCTTGTGCTCTCTCTCTCTCTGACAAATAAATAAATAAAATCTCAAAAAAAAAAAAAAAGAATTATCTTGTTTCATCCAACAAGTCACTTGGTTCTGGGAACACACATTTCACCCCCTTCCTCTCTAATGCCCTTAACCTTGAGCTGGAGGTTAATATTAATTGTGAACGCCAAACAAGGGTTACTTTGACCCTAGCCTAATTTGAACTTGGGGCATCTGAGACGAAAGGTGCCCTAGAGCTGTTTAATCAATAATACCAATGTGCTGCCCTTTTCATATGGAGGTGATCCAGACCCACAATGTTAAAAATGGCAGGTACCTTCTAATTTCTAATTTCCATTTTAACGGAGGCAGTAGGTCCCACTTTTTTCTTTTTTGCATTTACATATTCTAACTCAGGGGTACAGAAGGGTGCGGGTGCGATGGATCAAGATTATGACAAAGACCAAAGTGAGTTCATTCTTTCCACTTCCACGGCCTCCACCTCTCAAGTAGGATTGAGTCCACACCTCAAAACCTATCTCCTAGAAGGATCCAAGAGATGTCGTTCCCTTAGCAAAACTTTATTAACCTTAACTTTTCCTAGGGTTATTTACATTTCAAACATTATCTCTAATGTAGACTGAAAATAATGCAAACATGGGAAATGAGGTTAGAAATACAGTATGTAGGTTAGATGGATATGACAGGTGGTAGCTAAATTAATAAACTGGTAAAGATAGATAGACTTTTCATTGTTTGGGGGTACCCCACGGAATTCCACAATGCAGGTAGCTATCTTTCAGTAGCTCTGAACACAGTGGAATAACAATGAAAACTAAAACTTACATCTTCCTTCTGTGTGGCTTTACAGGCCAGGAGAGAAAAGATATGCACACAAGATCAAGGTGGGTTAAGGGACTTCAAATCATATCACTATAACTGATTCCTTAAGTAACTCTCCACCTTAAGGAACCTGCCCAATAGTAATGGCTACAGGGACATACAAGTGAAACCATGTGTTAATGTGTTAGGAATTGAAAGCAAAATTATAACTCAAGAGTTAAACATAAACAAACCATAATTTCTGGAAATGTAAATGGACCCTAATTAACGAATGCCTTAATCGTTCTTCTTGTTTCTTCTTTACAGACACATTATTTCCTGTCTATACTTTGTACTTTTCAATAATAATAATTTTAAAAGGTGAATAATGAAATAGGTTATTTATTCTAGGAAGAATGGCCATCTTACTTCTTACTTGTGGGGACCGACAAGTTAAGTTGAGAAACATAATTGCCACTGAGATACTCTCCAGATATAAAAGTTTTTTCCAAATATAAAAGTTATTTGTTTAAGTTATACCTAGGGCATGATTAGAAATATGTACCTTATTCATTTTCATCCACCTGTGAAAACAGAACAATAAGTAATATCACAAATTTTTCATCATACCAATTTTGTGGAAGAATTCTACTCAATTACTGCATGGGAAGGATGAATTGGGAAATCTTGGTCACCAGCTCATGTCAAAACCTATAAAGCAAAGTAATTCAGCTAAACAGGTAAGAGATGGTAAAAGATTAAACAAGCCTACAATGCCTGTCCTTCATACTTGCCCATACCGCCCAAATTTACTTATGTCAGAGAACCGGGCTCTACCATCAACAAATTAGCTTGGGTCTGATCCACTGATTCAGGTGGCTCAGAAATGTCGACTTCCCTCTTGAGTCCTCTGTTTTCAGTGCCATCAGGACCTCTGTTGTGGTCCCTCTTTGAGAGACTCTGACATGTAACCTGTGCTGATCAGGAGTGAAATGTCATGAATACTCCTATCCAGCCTCCTGAAATGAGCATCCAGATGAGATGGGACAGAGGCAGGAAAGACAACGGGAGAGCTCTAATGAGATATCTAGCAAAAGGAGACCACAGACTACTTCTTAAATATCCTTGACTAATAATCACCTCCCCTGAGTTAGAATCTGCAGAGTAAAATCACTGACCATATTTGAGAAAAGAGATATATCTAAGGAAAACTGACTTTTCCTCAGTGCCAAAGAAAAAAAGAAATAAATGACTTTAGGTCAATCTCAGATTTCTCTCCCTGACTGGAAAAGTTCCCTATTAAAAAATATTCTGGGGGCACCTGGGTGGCTCAGTGGGTTAAAGCCCCTGCCTTCAGCTCAGGTCGTGATCCCAGGATCCTGGAATCGAGCCCCGAATCGGGCTCTCTGCTCAGCGGGGAGCCTGCTCCCTCCTCTCTCTCTCTGCCTACTTGTGATCTGTCAAATAAATAAAATCTTTAAAAAAAAAATTCTGTGTTACTAGTTTAGAGAGATGAAGTTTATAATGAAATATGTTGCCAAAAAATGTTTTAAAAACAAGGCTTCCCAAAGTTTGCGGTGGCAATGAGAGAGGTACTCAATATTGTTGGAGGCAATGTAAACTATTTTGGAAAACAATTTCGTTTATATGTCAAGACTTTTAAAACTTTAGATTAAACTTAGAAAAAAATCTACCTGGAGTGTGGAATCAGAGTTTAAGACACAGATTTGGGTATAAAGAGAGGGAGCTCATCATGGTTGGTTAAAGAAAAAAGAAGTGTGATAACTGAAAATAACCAAAAATTAGTGGATGGGATAAATGAACTATGCTACTTTTTCCTATAAGGTTTGCATAGAGTTATTAAAAATATTTCTAGGTAGGGGCACCTGGGTGGCTCAGTGGATTAAAGCCTCTGCCTTTGGCTCAGGTCATGATCTCGGGGTCCTAAGATTGAGGCCCTCGTTGGGCTCTCTGCTCAGCAGGGAGCCTGCTTCCTCCTCTCTCTCTGCCTGCCTCTGCCTACTTGTGATCTCTTTCAAATTAATAAATAAAATCTTTAAAAAAATATTTCTAGGTAATATTATAAAATTATAAAAGCATCCATATTAATGATAATGCAAAATAAATATATATATATACATAAAACAATCCTAAATTGTAAAAAACTACATGAAATATGTATATAAATAATCTGAGCCTGATCTATTTTGTTCTTCAAGTGGGGGAAAATCCTGAATGGAACTTAACCAGTATCCCTTGTGGTGTTGTCAAGCAATATGTCTCTGTAATGGAATCCTAGGTCATTCTTATTTTTTTCTACCATGCTACTTCTTTTAATTTTCTATCACAAGCTGGTAGCATTTTATAGTGAAAAAAAAAAATAATTATATGTATATCTAAGTAATAGGAAAATTCTTCACCAGCTAAATTCAATAGTTTCCTTGCTCTGGGAAGTGAGATACCAAAAACTTTTTAAATAGAGCCATAAAATGATAAAATGGCAAATGATTAGCATTGGGTATGTGTCCTCTGTAAATTCAGAAGAGAGAGAGCTAGTTTCTTGGGGAAAATGGAGCATCTCATGAAACATAGTTGAAGTCAGATTCAGGAGACCTTGAATGCTAGACTAAGGAAGATAGACTTTATTCTGATGCAAATAGAAGTGCTTGAAGAAATTTCTGTAGCCCTAATTAATGGATAGCCTTTGTTCTTCTCCATTAAAGCTGGTACCTTGAAAACGTATATGCATATGTGTATTCATATCTGAACGTATGTACACTGAATATATTCACCCCTGGGCAGGAAATAATGTGTCTATAAAGAAGAAACAGGAAGAACGATTAAGGCATTCGTTAATTAGGGTCCATTTACATTTCCAGAGTCAGCTAAAATCATCCACTTATTTAAACGGAAATCTCCTCAGTTTATTACAGTCATTATTACTTGGCAGTAAGAGATAACTAGTTTGAATTTCACAAGTAGAGAAAATTGCATAGTCTGTTGCTTCTCTCAGGGGTCACTATTAGTCAATGTTTGAATAAAAGAAATTGCAGCTCTTATCAAGTGAAATTAACTTTTCTTGAGTACCTACTATGTGCAAGACAGTTGGATGAATCCTCTATATGGTCTCATTTACTCTTCACAGTGACCTGTAAGGTTGGTATTCATAATGCACACATTACAGTACAGGAGACTGAGAAAGATATTAAGAAAGCAAAGTAACTGGCCAGTGTGAGCCTAGATCTATACTCAGAACTGATCTCTCACCATTTGGTGTAAGCCAATGGATGATAATTTATCACACTAGAGAAGATCCATTAACTCATGCATTTTCTGACATTATTGCTGAATTGTATATTTCTGAGAATATCTGTATAGATATACAATATGTCCATAACCCTATTGTGGGTATCGTGGGCAAATATAGCTATTATATACCTCTATGCTTATGCATGAGATATATACATGCATTATAGCAACAAATGTATACGTAAAACTATAGCACCATATTTAATCCTTGTGCTATGCTTTTTGTATGCAAGTGTTACACATAACTATATATAAACATTATTAAATAATATATAAATATAAATTATATATAAATGCATTCACATATATCATCTACCCATAAAATTACATATGAAATAGATTAAGACAATTATATTATACATGTATGCAGGTACAAAATTATTTTCCCATGGTCCTTACCTAGAAAAGAAACTGCTGGGCAGTTGGAGAACCTATGTTATAGCTGAGGAAATATTACCCCCTCACTGCAAAATGAGTTCTGACTCCACCTCCAAGATTGTAGCCCTAAAGTAGAGTGGTCATCTATAGTCTAGAAGCTATGCATCCCTAAGAACCCCCAGGTATAAATGTGAAGGGAACTCCTTTCTCCCATCCCTTGCTCCCTGCTCATCCAACACCCACCACTCCAACACTCTCTTGGTGTAAGTTCCCAATTAGAGGAGGGATGAGAGAGACCCTACAGCCTGACGCTAATTCTATTCTATATACTCAAAAGATCAGCTCTAAATCTGATCCCTGCAGTGAAAGGACAACCACCTACTAGTTAAATTCATTCAGCTCTTTATTCAATGAAATGATGTAGCATTTTCATCAGTGAACCAATTGAACAATCAGCCCGGCAAAAAATAAAGCATCAACGAGGATAGAAAAGAGCCCTTGGTGGGAGTTTTTGGTTCTGCACAAAAGCTTCAGAGGCTGAGCTGTCACTCCCTTTCTTCATCCCTGTACCCCATGCATAGCACCAGCTCTAGCGTGAAGGGAGATTTAAAAGCAACTAAGTACATATAAACATTTCTCATTCATTATCTGGGTTTTCTGCTACTGGGTGACATATCATTAGTCCTAGTGTAAGGCAAGCTTTAAAAACGTAATTACTTAATCATGCAGTTAGCTTCCCATCAATCCTAGCAGCATTTGTTCTTAACTAGCTTTTAAGAACAAAATTAGGAGTAATTTGTAAACAAAAGTAATTGAAGAAAGGCAGATATTGCCAAGGTGTTGACAGCATTAGCAGACATTATTGTTTCCCTTAATGCCACCACAGCACTGCAGTTAACAATAGGTAGCTGGCAAAAGGCAGCACTAGGGAATTAGTAGGTGGTGAGTTGAGGAAGTAAGCACTAGGCAGAGTGGTCCTTCCCCAGCCCTTAAAGGGATTGGACTCCAATAAGTAATGGACCCTGTCCTCCTAAGTTGATTTACTTTAGAATTCAGTGACTTGGAGATTTACGCAGTGCTTTAATATTTTTAACATGGTCATAAAAATAAACTCATTATATTTTTCATACCCTTTTATTAAATATTGAGCCCAAGAATTTTCCCCTGAAAGGTGCGGTGCTATTTACATAAGTCACAGATACACAGTTTCCATCTGGGGAGACCCACTCCGGCAAGTCTGAGTGATGACAAAAAAGGCAGAAGCCAGCCCTTTCTCTGAAAGATTTTGGTCTGTCCTTATTTCTCATTATTTGTAACAGGTTCAGTGAATTTACAGCACACATCACTCCTGGGATGAACAGTGTACTAAACACTTGAGAAGTAGCAGTGTACAAGAACTGGCCGCTATTTCTAAGGAGCTCACCATTTTGCACTTTACACCTCAACACTGGGCCTCCAACAGGAAGAGTGAAGAAATACTTAGTCTTGGAGTATAAAAAAGAGTGTCAGTTCCAGGTATGAGGATATTAATATCTTTAAGTTACAGGTGATGTAACTGAGCCTGAAATGAATCAAATAACATACTGAAAATTATGCACAGAAGGAATGGCAATTTGGAGTCAATCCCATTTACAATTGCACCCAAAACCATAAGATACCTAGGAATAAATCTAACCAAAGAGGCAAAGAACCTGTACTCAGAAAACTATAGAACAGTCATGAAAGAAACTGAGGAAGACACAAAGGAATGGAAAAACGTTCCATGCTCATGGATTGGAAGAACAAATATTGTTAAAATGTCTATGCTACCTAGAGCAATCTACACACTTAAAGCAATCTCCATCAAAATACCATCAACTTCTTAAAAAGAAATGGAACAAATAATCCTGAAATTTGTATGGAACCAGAAAAGGCCCCAAATAGCCAAAGGAATGTTGAAAAAGAAAACCAAAGCTGGTGGCATCACAATTCCGACTTCAAGCTCTGTTATAAAGCTGTGGTCATCAAGACAGGATAACGCTGGGACAAAAACAGACACATAAATCAATGGAACAGAACAGAGAGCCCAGTCATGGACCCTCAACTCTGTGGTCAACTAATCACCATTGTTATGATGATGAGGAGGCCAGGTATTTTTCCAGGATCCGCTAGAATTCAACGCAAGGAATCCTGGACCCAGAATCAGAACACGGAATTCTGCCTCTGAAACCTTCTTCTGTGTGACTTTAAGCAAGTCATAAAAACTTTCTGAGCTTTGGTGTTTCCATCTGTAAAAATTTATGTCTTGGGACCTTCGATCTGTGGCTGCAAGGAGTAATGAAGGTACAAGTGCTTTGTAAATTTTAAGTGCAGAAGGAGGGCGTTGATACTGTAAGATTCGATTCATATGATGTCCAGGAACAGGCGAAATGGCTTGTGGAAATAAAAATTAAAATATGGTTAGCCCTGAAGAGTTAAGAATTGGCTGGAAAAAGGCACAGGGAACTTTTTCATTAAAGAAAATATATATCAACATCTAGGTAAGCGCTTAAAATCTGTGTACTCTATTGTATGTAAATGATGCCTCAAAATTACACTGAAAAATAAGGTATGATTATTTCTATTAAGGTTTTTTTTTTTAAATGAAATGCTAACTTTTCACATCAATTGCCACCACCAAGTGAATTGAAGTCTAATGTCCAAAATGGACACACCAAAGAATTTGCCTCATGCACCATTAGAAATTTCAAAGAGAGCACATATCCTTACATCTCTAATTTAATTCAAAATGATATCGCCTCTTCTTTACATCCTTAAAATCCAAAGCATTATGAACCATGGTGAACTTCTAAACATATCAGCAGAAGATAAAAACTCATTTCTCTTTATATTTGTCAATGGAGGGTAAGGAGAATGTCAAAATTTAAATGTACCAACCAGAGAATAGTAATCATATTAAATGTTGTCTGGGGATACGCATAAAAGAGAACTTTTGATCCACTGGCATATAAGACAACAGAAATTATTACCATAGCAAGTATGGTGTCTTTCCACATCACTCTGAACTGGGTAAATGATACCTTATTTCATTTTAAAAAAGTAATTAGAGCAATTTTTAATCTCTATAGAGTTTTATGATTCTAACATAAATAAGGACAAATAAATACATTTTTCCTTAATACTCAAGGCATGTGGCCTTCAGAATCATTAGGTCAGAGTTTATATGTGTGTGTGTGTGTGTGTGTGTAACATAAATTATTAATTTATATACAAATTACACATATGTGTGTAAATTATTACAAAGATATATTTATAAAATGGTCTTAAAAAGAAACAAATCCTGCCATTTTACAACAACATAGATGAACCTCAGGGATGTTATGCTAAGTGAAATAAGCCAAACACAAAAATCAAATACTGCATATTCTCACTTATACGTTGAATTTAAAATAGTTGAACTCATAAAGCCGAGTGTAGAATGTTGGTTACCAGGAGCCGGCGGTGGGGGTAAGAAATGAGACATGTGAGATGCTGGTCAAAGGGTACAACATTTCAGTTTTGTAAAATGATTCAGTTGATGACCTAATGTATGACAATGTAACTATAGTTAACAATAGTTTCTTGTATACTTGAAATATGCTAAGAGGATAAATCTTAAGTGTTCTTAACACACACATAGCAACTATCATTTATGGGAATAGGGATGTGAATTAGCTTCACTTTGGTGATCATTTTCAAAGTACATGTATATCAAATCATCCAATTGTACACCATAAATATATAAAAATTTTAATTGTACAATATCCCTAAATTAAAAGAAAGACTCACTTAAATATGGGGGAAAGAAAAGAATTATTGGGCCAAGTCTTCATAGTCAAAAGCAAATCAATCAACAAGTTTCCATCGAATGTCTGCTGTGATCTCAGGAACAGCAGAGTTAAAAGGGTTGAGATAATTATCCAGATAATTATCTAGGCCCCAAAGTGACTTTTATTGGTTTACATAGATCATCTGGGCAGAAGGAGGCTTTTCCCTTTTAATTATCTGTAAAACGAAATCATTATATTATAGGACTGGCCTACTTTTTTAAAAGATTAAATAAAATTTACTTTCAATAATTGTAAACACTTTGGTTGGGAAATTATTCAGCAAATCTTTAGAACCTTGGCGGGGGCGAGGTGGTGTGGAAAGTATATCAGCTTAGGTTTTTTTTTTTTTTTTTTTAAAGATTTTATTTATTTATTTGACAGAGAGAGATCACAAGTAGGCAGAGAGGCAGGCAGAGAGAGAGGAAGGGAAGCAGGCTCCCTGCTGAGCAGAGAGCCCGATGTGGGACTCGATCCCAGGACCCTGAGATCATGACCTGAGCAGAAGGCAGCAGCTTAACCCACTGAGCCACCCAGGCGCCCTCAGCTTAGGTTTTAATGTCAATCAGTTAGATGAGGCTTGAGGAACTCTCCAATCATGAGAAGTGCTCAACATTTTTTTCCTTCTTCATATCACTTTTCCCTCTCTAAAATTCTTATTAATGTGCTTATGTTTGTATCACCTACATTTTTCACAAAGGAAAAACTCAGAAGAACAGAAGTCTTGTCTAGCTGGTAGTTTTTAGAAGTGTCACTCTTAAACAACAATTCAATAAATAAATGGAAGACTATTCTTGTACGGAAGGAGGATCTATTATTATTCCCATTTTACAGGTGAACAAATTAAGACTAAGGGAAGAACAAACAAACAAACAAACAAACACAAAAAACCTCACCCAAGTTCAGTCCCATAGCAAGTAAGGGCACTGCTGGGCTTCCTACCTGAGCAGCTCTGCCTCTATAGCCCACTCCCTCCCCCACCTGTGCATAAGCTCTCCGAGTCCCTTTTGTCACCTACAAAAATGTAGATACTCTCTACATGTTGGGCTTATCACACAGATAAAAGATCATGTGTGTAAAACCCCTAACACACTATTTAGTCAATAAATGGTAGACATAATCTCACTGGGGACCCCATGAACCAAGGATAAAACTGTGCCCTTTGTTAGAATGGTGCCTGAATTCTTGGCCATGTTCTTCCTCCAAACTGGGAGTGGTTTGGGCCTACTAGTTTGGGAGTAGTAGTAGTGTGTAGTTTGGACCTAACTAACATGGAATTAGGTAGGAAGAAAAAGAATTGATACTGTATATCAGACACACAGCTAGCTCTATGAAGAGAACACATTTAACAATTAAAGCAAATTTCAGCTCAGAGAATTAAAGTGACATGCATATCACACACGACATGTAATGTAAAGGAGGCCTATGGAGGCCAGGAAGGCTGCAACTTTAATTTTCCTGCCTGCCTGCCCGTCTCCCACCAGACTGGATGCTCCCGAGGACAGGGATCATGGATCCAAGTTACCTGTGCATCCCCAAGGTCTATCATTACACTGCATATACCTACATATACCTTCAGCAAATTCTGGCCAAATGGATGAAAAAAGGAATAAAGCCCAATGCTCCTTCTCATATGTCCTGCAACCTAACTGAGCTCTAAAACTAACTCTCAGCATTGTGAGTATGGGATCCAAATGCAAAACTCGAGGAAACACATGGAGAAAGCCTCATCAGGCTTATGCATGCTGTGAATCTTGTGTTTCTCTCCAGGGAACACACTGTTCAGAAAGCAAAAGGACTGGTTGCAAAGGTTTATCCTTAAATTATAAAAGCAAATATTTGGTAAAATGTTCTAACGTCTTAGTACATTCAGGAACTCACTTAGTGTCAACAAATAAATTAATCTATTCATATTTATTATGCTGAGCCAGGGACTCTGGGGAATAATAATAATGATTTACATTTGGGTTTATACTTACAATGACTCTTGAGTATTCGTTTACTTTGTCTTTAATTTTCAGTACAACTCTGTGAGTTGGGCCTTATTTGTCTATTGGTGTTACAAAGGAGAAAACTGAGGTTTGAAAGTCGTTTACATTTCACTGGGTTGCAACAGCTGGTTAAGTGTCAGGACCTGGGTTTGAACTCATGATTCGGATCCAAACTTGTGCTCAGTCATTATCACATCTGAGAAGAGAGGCTTAAGATACAGGCTCTGGATTCCGAGAGTCTATGACCTAGTTGTAATGACACCACGGCTCCTGAGAAACTGGACAACACAGGAAAGAATAATGACCAGATTAGAAGGGAAGACAGACTAATGAAGGCAGCAGACACTGAGAGACGAGCCTAACCTTCCAGAAAGGATGATCTTAGGCTGGGCTATTTGACAGAATTTGGGAACCAGAAACATGATGTACCCAAAATCTTATCTTTATGTGTTTCTGAGATAATTACCAATGCAGAGAATAATTCTAACACAAAGAAAACACTTTGCATGGTGCTTTGTTACTACAGAACACAGGAATTTCCTTTAGTTAAAGATAAAAGCTGGTTTAGACAAAAATGATGAAGTTCGATTCGTACTGGTTGCATTTAGGAGATACTAGAATATCCAAGTGCAAAAAATCATTGGGTCCCCTTTTTAGGTAAGAAACCAGAGCTTCAACCTATAGCACTGTGACCTCTTAGAAAAGCTAGTTTTAAAAATTCATCCTGTTTTCTCGTGGCCATCTTTTATGCTGGACCCCTCTCCATTTTCCTGGCATATATCAGGGCAAAGTAAGTGTAAGCTGTTTGAATGAATAAATGCCTGCGCTTAATAATTGTATCTGTTCTCTTACCTGCAATCACAATAATAACAACAAGAAAAGGCTTTTGAAGCCCTCCCATCTCTCTTTTGAAGAGCAGTGATTCCAAGTAACACGAACTGTAACACAACTCACTGTGGTTTCCTTATTTTCTTCTGTTTTCATTGGAAACTGCATTTTCAGGCAAACTAGTTGCTGCAAGTCAGATCTCCTCATTTTTTGGTGGGAAGATGAGAGGAGCAAGGAGAGGTACAAACACTCCTAAATGCAGCAAAGACCAATGTAGATCTTGTGCAACGTTTTTTGCTTGTTTGCTTATTGTTTTGTATTTGTCTCCAGAAGATTGTCTAAGACCCTCCCACCTGGACCGGGACTCCCACATGTCTTGCAATCCGTAGACCCTTCTGATCTCGGAGGATGGCTCTTATTTAAAAACTGTACCATGTAAATGGTCTCTGGTATTTAATGAAAAGCACTGAAATTGCTATATGGTGCCACAGATTCACTGCTGAACATGTCATGAGGCAACATTTTATAGGCGTTGTAAAATCTTTTTACCACACACAGCTGCATTACCCAAAATTACTCAAATCTGCAGGGCATCTGAAACTCACTCTGGAACAGTAATAGGCTTTGCTGCTTAAAAAGTGATTATGACTAATGCACAAAAACAATTATCACTAGACTTAATTGCCAAGAGTTAAGATATATATATATATATATATATATATAGCTTCTTGCTCAAATTTGAGCAATCACTAGGAAAAACTAAGTGATTTTCAAACCTTACAGGATTCTGAAGCAGGACTAGGAAAAATGTTTTTAATCTGTCAGTCCATACAAGAAAGATTTCCTGGCATTAATTTTATAAGTCCTAAAACTATATTTCTTTTAATATGCACATTGGGTTCATTGGAGAAATTTTCAAAAATATTGAAGAATTAAACTGTCCCACGAGGCTGGTTCTTTACCATAGAGGAGGTACCCTGAAGTACTGATAGAGAAAGGAGTGGAATCTGATGGACTAGGTTTCAGCCCTGATCAATCCCTTCCTTTCCCTAGATCTTCTTACTTTCTGCTTCCATACAAAGAGAACTTTGGACGAAGCATTCTTGGGGCCTCTTCCTGTGTCAGCCTTCTGTGTTTTGATCTCAGATGATCTAAAGTCACAAGAGTTTGCTGTCACCTTTGTCCTCTGTCGTCTGAGAGGAAGGGTGGGAGAAATCTAGGGAAAGAGGTTATATTGTGCCTTGCCTGAAAGGGTTTTTGATGTGAAAGGGAGCGATTTTGAGCCTTTAGGCAGAATGGACAGTCTGGTAAGGCAGAGGCAGTGTGGTGGGAAATTGCAGCAATGGTTCAAGAAAGGGCTGGAAAGGAACACTGCCCTTATACTAGAGAAATGTTAAGTTAACAGCAGTTTTGACTTTCTTCCCTAGATATGACGGAAAGTTGGTGCTAGCTAAGAAAAGTCCACATTCTCCTCTCTTCTTTATCTGACCACCATCAGTCTATCTAACTACAGAATGGAGTATAGAGGTGACGTGTGTCACTTTGGGGCCCGGTAAGCAGAATGCTTCCCTGGCACTCCTCCGGTACTCTTTCCCATAGGCTAGCAGTAGTGAAAGGGCAGATGAGTGAAGAAAGGGAATATCTGGCAAATAGAACATGTCTTTGAGAAGCCAATGGCTAGGAGTTCAGGCTCTGGAATCAGAGGACCAGAACCTGTTTCCTGGACCCAGCTTTAGGAGACAAATGATGGTAATGCTTTATACACATTTTGCCACTGAATCCTCATCATGACCCTATTCGGTGGGTACTCTTATTCATCCCATTTTAGAGAGGAAGAAACTATAGCTTAGAGAGTCAAACACATTGAAGTCATTTATGATTAAAAAAAAAAAAAAGGTAAAGATGTGACTTAAACGCAGGTCTGTCTGAACCCAAAGTATAGAGTATGTGCTTGGCTAATGTTGACATTGGTCAGGTCATGGGACAACTAATAAAACACCTTCAAGATTAGGCACGTGCTCAAAACTGTTCCACAGTTCAGTTGGTCTGTGCTATCTGGGAACACAGACAGGAAGGAGAGATAGTCAGAGGCCCCTGAGCACAAAGCACCATGGGTCCTTTGATCACTGGGCCCATCACTGCCCCACACCACATGAGGTGAAACTAATGTCCCTTGCCACAAAGAAATCCCGAAATAGCTACAGGAGACCGAAAGAACAAGTCATCCTTAACTCACATCTTTGTCTCTAGAAGTTAACTGCAAATAAATCATTGCTGCATTTTATTGCATTTTACTAATTTCTAGCTTGATGTAGAAAGCAAAAATCCTTATGTAGTCCCTACAGCTATAACTGGGAGGTTTTAATGGGCTCTGGTTGGATGGTTCAATTAGGTGGGTCTTTTCTCTGGCTTCCACTATTCCTGAAACCCTTGTCAAGGCAAGGACCTGTCATCCCAGGAAAGAAATTACCCAGTCATATGTTAGTTGAATATCTACTGTGGACTGGGCAGTTTGCTAGCAAAGTAGAATCCAGGGAACATGGCTCCTGTGTTCAAGGAATTCCTAATCTATGAGTAAAAGGCTGCTTGGTTATGGTGTAAAGGCTCAGAGCATGCAATGAGAGAGAGGATAATGCTTCCAGTTACTAATGGAGTGAATTTGGGCAGGTTACTTCCCCTCTCAGGTCCTTGGTTCTCTGAACTATAAAATGGGAAAATGCAGGGTGCTTGGGTCACTCCATCAGTTAAGCATCTGCCTTTAGCTCAGGTCACGATCCCAGGGTCCTGGGATCCAGTCCTGCATCGGGCTCCCAGCTCAGTGGGGAGCCTGCTTCTCCCTTTTCCTCTGCCTGTTGCTCCTTCTGCTTGTGTGCTCTCTCTGTCAAAAAAATAAAGAAAATCTTTTTAAAAATAAGTAAAAAATAAAATAAAATGGGAAAATGCCTCATAGGTTTGTCAAGTGATTAAATGTTAAAAAGATTAAATGAGTATGTATGCTCATTAACCTCAATATACTTGAGGTAGCTAGTGTTAGCCTTTTTTTATGAAGGTCTGATGAGCATATGAAAACAGAGAAATTTGGGACGCCTGGGTGGCTCAGTTGGTTAAGCAGCTGCCTTCGGCTCAGGTCATGATCCCAGCGTCCTGGGATCGAGTCCCGCATCGGGCTCCTTGCTTGGCGGGGAGCCTGCTTCTCCCTCTGCCTCTGCCTGCCATTCTGTCTGCCTGTGCTCGCTCTCTCTCCCTCTCTCTCTGACAAATAAATAAAATCTTAAAAAAAAAAAAAAAGAATTGCTTTGAAAACAGAGAAATTAAATACATTAGACTAGCTGGCTTTGTCACTCTAGATTTCCCATCAGAAATGATAGCTGAACTGGATATTAAAGACTGAGCAGGCATTAACCAGAAAGTCAAAGGTACAAAGGTGTTCTAGACAGAAGGTGACATGTATGTGGAAATTGTGAAACAGCCTATTACAACCTTAGGGAAACTCCAACTAGTCCCATCAGCCGGAGTGCCATGTATCCGAGATAAATGATATGGAGGACTCTGGAAAGGAAGATAGGAGCCAGCTCATGAGGAGTCTAAAAGTCAGGTTTAGGGTTAAACTCATTCCTAGAGGTAGGTTGAGCCATGCCAGCCTTTAAGCAGGACAGTGATGAACATCAGTGGGTTGATGTTGGATCAAGAAACGTAGCGGTTGACTGAGGTGGGAGCATTTGACGATGACGGGCACTAGTGTGTGTTGACTCCCAAAGACTTGCTGTTCTTTGCCCTGTTGGTATGCACAGATATTAAAAATCAGAAATATCCACACAACAACTGATAAAAGTGAAGCCCTCTGTGCCTTGTTAGCCACCCCAGATTCCACCCTTTCTCCTAGCCTCTTATGAACTGAAAACAGGAACGAGAGTCTGTCTAGCCTGCTCTGATAGCACCATGAGGGCAGGACACTATATTCAGTGCAATGGAGTCAAAAAAGCCAAAGGCCAGGCATTTGATGCTATATTCTAAGTGACAGAGAAAAAAAAAAAGTCATGTAGACATACATGGAAAGATATGTGAAAACTGGTTCTTTTTTTTTTTTTTTTTTTAAGATTTTTTACTTTTAGGTAATCTCTACACCCAACACAGGGCTTGAACTCACAATCTTGAGATCAAGAGTCACAGGCTCTACTGACTGAGCCCTCCAGATACCCCAGTGAAAGCTGGTTCTTAGGAAAGTGATCTCTACATCTACAGCAGTGCCTCTTCAAATTTGTTGACACCTCAGCTTGTATTCTGGAATGAGTAAGTCACAAGGAAGAAAGGCACAGCTTAGGGAATACAGTCAATGGTATTGAAACAGCATCATGTGGTGACAAGAGTGGTGAGCACAAAATAATGCATGGAGTTATCGGGTCACCATGTTGTATACCTGAAACTGATGGAACATTGTCAACTAGACGTCAATTAAACAAACAAACAAACAAACAAAAAAACAAAAAAATACCTGTAGATGCCAGAGCTCCACCCAAGATCTGATTAATCAGAATTTGTGTTTTTAGTAAGTTTTCAGCCACCTTGCCACACACAAAAGAACACCTTACCTACACCATTCCTTATTTTAAATAACTATGAGTGCTTTCCTACACCTGTAACCAAAGAAGTAGAACTACTATTTACTTGCTTGGAACTATTCTGTTACCTCAACCTGAGGGAGGAGAGACTCATTATTTTAGGAAACTCATGCATCTCATGGGCACTAAAACCTTTTAATCTCACGGACCAACGTTAACCACTACAGACAAGAGAACCAAATCAATTATTGGTTTAAAAGATAAGACACTTCAGGATTTTCTTGGCATTACTGTAACATTTGAACAAGAACCCTATTTCTGTAATGGCATCGTCTTAGGGACAGCCCTTTGGCTTGGCACCAGCCGGTACTATTGTCTATGCCCATGAGATACTAGGCCCCAAACCCATGGATTACCATGAGGAATAGGATATAACCTCTACATGAGGAAAGCTGTGGTCTTTTCTTCTTTTTTTGGTCAGAAAAGGAGATGGCATTTGATAAAGATATGTAAACACTATGAGATGAGCAGAGTATTAGAGATATGCTACAGGGACTTTGGGAGCTGAAAACCTTGACATATCAGGGAAGGTTTCACACAGGCATTTGCTTCTGAGCAGATGCTGACAGAAGGGAGGGATGTTCTTGCCCAAGGGGTCAAGTGGAGGAAGGGAAATGCAGGCAGAGAAACTCACAGTGGTCACAGCCTCAGGGAAACACTAGTCCCTGCGTTTTCTGCAAGGCCTCCTAGGACCCAGCCTTCTTTGTAAAACTTAGATGGCTTAACCAAAATAGTCTTAACAGATATCAGATTTGTGCCATTTGTGTGTGAATAAGAACACTATTCCTTCAAACATCAAAAAGGAAAATGAACACAAATAATTTTGTTTCAAATCAATCAACATCTTCATTTACTTTGTCCTGATAAAGAAAAACCTACATTTTCTTTACATTTATGACATTACTTTTACAAAAAGAGACATCTCAAGACATCCTGCATAAATTACTAAAAGGAAAAAAAACATTATATTGTAATTAGGTTAACTCAATTTCCTCACACCTCCCTCTGGCCACCTCCTTCCCAAATAGATCACTGAATAAAAAGCAGCAGTTATTCAAAACAAAATATGTCCATGTATCTTGCAGCCAAATGAAATGGATTGACAAGGCACAATGACAGGAGCCAACCTCACATTGATAAATTTATCCAGTGAAACAAATGTAGCCTGAGCAGTTTGTTGATCATTTTAAATGTTAATGGTAGTATGCTTCTTTATTATTGAGATATTTATGGCTAATGGTGTGATGCTATTTAAATTTACAACATTCATGAATTTCAGCTGTTTTTCATCATTAGGAAAAATAATTTTAAAAAAACTTCCATATTTTCCAAAAGCAACATGTGAAATAACACAAGAGCATTATCAAGCACAGAGGGCCCCTTCCACAGACTCATTCCTGCCAGAACCAGTCCCTTGAAAGAAGACTTTCTCTTAGTAATTTCTTGGTTGTGCAAGATTTCCGAAGACTGAAAATAAAAAGCACTCTTCTAATTCCTCAATTTAAACTTGGTATCAGAATATTATTAGTTCCATTGTGTTTATGATTAATAACATATAAAGACTACATTTATGCCCCATGGAAAGGAGGTCATATGACTGAAGTGATTTTTTCCCTGAGTCTATGGGTGACTCAAGAGTTTTGTAATGTTCACGTTTTATAACAGGAAATAGAAAGTTAATTGATAGCTATTTAGAGCCTTAAAAAAAAAAAACCTAGTTAGATAATGAAGAGTTACTTTGTATAAGATTAAAAAGATCATGGAAAATAATTTCTTAGGACTGACTTCCATATTGGTGGTTGAGCCAAGAGACTACTGGCGCTAATTGTTTACTTAAACTAAGTCACTGCAATTCCAAATCAAAATGTTTTCCATAGCTTCAGCCTTTTACTTCCTTGAATTGATGGGCATGAAGGTTCCACAGGACATCCACATCCATTCTATATTTCTTCCCTTACTCTAAAAAGATTTTAATGTTATGTGAAGTCAGGGGTATTATTTTATTTTTGTTCTGTTCAACATAATCCTTTCTTTATTCATGTTTATTCATGTGAAAAGAGCTAGATTCATAGCCATGCTTATCTATAAACATATTGTCTTGCTCATTCAGAATAAGATTAAAGAGCCACAGTTTTTGCTACCAGATACTTAAGTAGTAAGCAATGAACTAATATTGAATATGCACTATTGCCAAAATTAATGTGTATGTAATGAGTGAGATAATGAAACTAAGGTCATTCTGGCCTTTTAAGAAGAAGGGCCCCTCACTCTGCAATGATCAATTAATCAATGAACTATTACATGTCTTACAGTCATGAATAGCCAACTAACCTAGATGTAACATACATGTCTACAGAATTATGGTGACCTAAGAAAGCAGTCACTAACTGTCTGCTAATAAGAGGAAACTTATTTTCTTAACAGTGACAAGAAAATACTAATATGAAAATGCCTGAACACTGCAAAAAGGAGGGGAAGCGTTGACAGAGAGAGGTGTAGAAGATAATGCTTGATCAAGCATCCTTCATAGCTCTTAGGAGAGATCACTGAGCTCAGCTCTGGAACATCCAGAACTGTATGGGGTGACTTATTCTTGAATTTGAGCCAAGTGTATGTGAAGGAACTGTGTCTGCTTCTATTCTGCAAAAACAACAACAAATGAAAAAAAAAACAAAAGAAAGAAAAGAAAAAGAGGAAGAAAGGAGGGAAGGAAGGAAGGGAGGGAGGAAAAAACCTGAAATTTAGGAAAATGCAAAGAGAAAAAACAACAGTAAGTGAGTGATCAGTGATTCCTAATACACCCAGTTTGGCACCAGGAAAATGGTTGTAAGAGACAGTAGACATTTTGTCAAAAGAGACTGTTGGGGTTCACTACTCTGCATTGTGAGCCTCCCCAAACTTTGAGGCTTATAAGAATTTGTTTTGTACCACACTTCCATAAACTGACAGTACTCATCAAGACTCTTACTTAGGGATTTCCAAGAAATTCCAATTGGATGTTGGCTGGGACTGCAGTTACCTCCAGTCTTGACTTGATCGACTGTCCAGGGTGGCTCCCTCCTAGCTGGTAGCTGTCTGTGGGGGTGCTCCACACGACTTCTCTCCATAGCTTTGGCTTCACATTGTGTGGTGGCTGGGATTTTAGAGGGAACATTCCAAGAAGCAACATTTCAAGAGTTTCAGGGGAAGACTAAGAAATCTAATGACCTAGCACATGAAGTACCAAATCATCACCTCTGCCATCCTGTATTGCTCGAGCAAGTTACTAAGTCCAGCCTAAATTCAAGGCGAGGGAAAAGAGGACTCTATCTGGACATGAAGCAGCAAGTACACATAAAGAAGAAAGGAACTGATGCTAGTCATCTTTGAGACTCCCACAAAGGCACTATTTCAGTCTTCAGTGTGCTAAATACAGTCTGCAGATCCTTCATAATGGGTGTAGATTCCATGCACATTGATGTGGCCACAAATTATGATCTCAAAGGGAATATAAAAATGAGATCATGTCACCTATCCATTTAAAAGTAACCAATGCTTCCATTACACTGAGAATAAAATTCACACTTCTCACAGTCTGCAAAGCCCTCTACGGTTTGTTCCATTCCAGCTTCTCTGACCTCCATTTCTTACACTCTTTTCCTTTCTTGCTTTGCTATAGCCATGTTGACTTTTTTGTTTTTCTTCCAACAATCCAGGCTCATGCCCATCTTATAGCCTTGTCAATTTCTACTGCCTATACTTGCTGCCCCCATATCTTTATACATTTCATATTCCTTCACTTCATTCAAGTTTCTCTGAAAATGTCTCTGCAGAGAGGACATTCTTTAGCCACCCACTTTAACTGATCACACACTATGATCTACTCACTGATCACCACGTCATCACTATCTGAAACTATCTTGTCCACTGGTCTGTTTAGTTTGGGTGTCAGCCCCAGACTATGATTTCCATTAGAGCAGTGGCCTTATCAATCTTACCCACTTCCATATCCTCAGAAGAGGGTCTGACACATGGTGATATCCAATACGTATTTGTTGATTGTATGAATAAAGGTGTAGGCCATGCTCAATTTTTCTTTTTAATTGATTGTACTTATAAATAACCTAAATATCCTTAAAAGTTATGCGAGTCATATGTATAATTCATTCAACCTTCAATTGGACCTGTGACCATTCACATGAGATATGATCTAGAAGGAAGAGAGTCGTATCCCCTAACTTACTCTTTTACCTCTCATCTATTCAAAAGTCATCTCTAATAGCCTGTGGCTTTCTTTCTGTTATGTACCCAAAATAAGACAAAATATTTTTCTGCCCTTCTCTTTCTCTAATCCAATATGGCCTTTAGGAAACTAAGGACGGAGGGCTTAAAGAGAGAAGATAGGAAAGGTAGAGTTTCACTACCTTTCAAAATTATTTTTCTTTTCATTTTTTTTTTTTTTTGATCCCCTATTCCTCTCTCTGCTCATCATTTGGCATCTGTGGCCTTAAAATCTACATTACGGCCTCACTAGATTACTTATATATTCCTTTGAAAATGAGATTCTCTCCCTACTTTCTACCTTTTTGGAATGCTCTTGGCTCCTCTGTTCCTCCAGTTAAGTACCTGTCATCCCTGAACACCTATTTCATATATCTGCCTGTCTGGAAACATTGACACTAACAACTGTTTCCACTTCCTATTTCCCAACCCCTTCTGGATTAGGTTTCTTTTTCTTTTTTTCTTTCTTTTTTTGAAGATTTTATTTACTTATTTGACACAGATAGAGAGACTACAAGTAGGCAGAGAGGCAGGCAGAGAGGGAGGGGGAAGCAGGCTCCCCGCTGAGCAGAGAGTCTGATGGGGGGCTCGATCCCAGGAGATCATGACCTGAGCCGAAGGCAGAAGCTTAACCCACCGAGCCACCCAGGTACCCCTGGATTAGGTTTCTATTCTTAACTGCACTACAGCGAGGTAAGCCTTGTCTCTTCATACAACTGAGCTTCTTGGAAGCATGGATGTCATCTTGTTAATTTCTAGATTATTATTACCAAGTCCAACACCACACACACACACACACACAGACACACACACTCAGTAAATACTTACTGAATCGGATCAATTTAAATGGCCACAAAGTAAAAAGAGAACAGTAGGGAATTAGGACATTGGGAGAAAATGTCAAGGGGCTAAGAACACACTGGCCTCTTCCTTTTACACACAGTAATTTTATTAGTTCAGGCCCAAACATATGTGCTTTTCCAGAAATGTCACCATTGTCTAATATGTTAAGAAAAGAGACTGAAACTGGAGTTATTTAGAGCACAGGCATGAAATCAGGCATTTTTACACTTCTTTTTCTGCCACACCCACTCCTCCTCCTCTTGCTCATTTGCATTTTTTCTTGCTCAGTCTGTGGGTTGCAGGTGCAGAAAAAAGGCACCAGGTGCAATCTATAGAATTTGATGCTATCCCTGACAAAAGAGGTAATCTATCCATTTATTTTTATAATTGTAAATTCTCTCCTTTTCATATCTATGTAGATTGATCTACATTTGTGAAGTTGTATCTCTTGTGTGTGTGTGTTTTTGGAGGTGTCTTTCATAGGCATAGAGAAATTGGATGTGATATCCATCTCCAACATGTAGAGATGTTACTGGCAAGAAAAGTTTTTACTTTAAAGGGGAGAGATTGATACTACTTTTCAAGAAATTATATCTCTTCAAAAACATTGCTAACATGGTGCTTTCCTCACTTTTTAAAGAAAATGAAAACAGAAGCAGTCTTCTAGCAAGCTAGTTAGGTCTTACCCTGTTCGCTGCATACAGAAAGTAATTTCAAATAGTCCCTAAGTAACCTTCAGTTTAGCACAGCCATTCATCAACCTGTTAATAGCACTATTCTTGGGGCCCCTTTGAAACGCCCTGTAATTGACACTTTCTAGGTGGGGAAAGATAGCACAAGTCAAAATAACAGATTTGGCTCTGGCACAATTCTTCTAATGCTTGTGAGTATTATGTCATTTTACAATGTGGCTTGATCAATAATTGTTGAACAAGGTTTTCCACAGAGTCCGAATGATTTGGGTCAGGTGGTGGTGGAGGATGGTGGATGAATTAAATTAATGAAAAGACAAAACTAATTAATAGTAGAAATTACGACTTTGTGGTAGTTTGGAAGACTGAGGATTATGCTTTCTGGTCCAAGATGTCCTATGAAATGCAAGCGTCTGATTAAGAAAATACATCCGGTTCCTCTGTACGCGTATTCATTAAAAGGATAAAGCTTGAGTCAAGTTCCTCAAATGGCACAGTGATAGAAGTTTTAATGTTTTAATGATAGAAGTACTACAGAAGTGTCAGACTGAATCTGGCATTAATCCTTTCATTGCAGAAAGAACACAAACACCCAGTCCCCCGCCTTGAAATGCCCACCACTTCCATTGCTGCATGCCTATTAGAGGCCGAGACAAATGTACCACATTTCACTGCTTCTCAGCTATATGGCTTACTCTGTATTCTAATGCCAACTCCCATAAAATTCAAGCTGTAGCAAGTAACCTTGCACAACAGGTCATTCACATAGCTTTGTCCCTCTGAGTTTATGGGAAACAGGAGGGAAGTCAGTAGTACATTTCTAGGCTTGGTGTAGACCATCAAATCACTCTCCTTGACTAATGGTAGACTCTTGTTGTCATTTGTGAAAGCCAGTTCTTAGGTCATCCAGGCAAAAAAGAGCTTCTGATATATTTCTTGATGTCTACTTTTTTTTTCATACTTGACACCCAGGAAAAATTTTTTCTTTTTTCTTAAACTTACATTTAATCTGTGCCTCAGCTGTTTCATTGATCACATCCTGCCTCATATAACATCCCTTATATCCCCCACCAGACTGAAAGCTCCAAAAGGGCAAGGTGTTTGTCTAATTCAGTTTTTTATATACCTAGCAAATGGGAGGACACAATGCAGTTAAATATTCATTAAACTAATGTCTGAATGAATAGATAACTTTGACAGACTGTATGGCATGCTTTCGATTTTGAATGTAGAAAACCAGATATAATCAGTTCAAGACTGAAGTTATATTGAAAAATAGTCTAATTTCAGTCACCTGATTTTGTGACCAAAGGCAAATCTGTAAGACATAAGAAGTCAGAATTTATACACTTGGTTTTTACTGTACTCATTTAAAAGAAATCCAAAATTATGTGATGGAGGGGCCAAATGTTACTGATTGTCACACTGCTCTTGAGAAGAATCTTCAAATAAAATCTGCACTCAGCAACAAAAAATAGCAAGATTGATTATTAGCTCAGTCTGCCACTGGCACAGGGAGGAGTAGAGACATGTCTCTGAAACTTCAGATCAGATTCAGATAATTTATTTTTAAGATAATGAGTTGGGGACCACAGAGGCAGAGTCATCTTCCTAAAGTCTTGTATCAGCAGCCAGTTGTTACCAAGGTTCTAACCAAGAGTTCAGTTCTCAACACCCTAGGAAGGGCCCTTGGAATAAAGAGTTTAATAAAGAAGGTTCTGCAGGAAGAAGCAAAATTCCTTATCCAACTCAAGAGACCAAACTTATAACCTTAAGCCCCCAGCCCACCCAGAGCATCTATGACTCTCGGACCCAATGGATACAAAACTATAGGGGATGGAGGTGAGAGGAAAGCACTGGAGTAGAGGAGCAGGACTCATCCTAACAAGCCTGAGCCTCCTAATAAGAAGACTATGTTCACAGGCCCAAGAGTCAATAGGGGAATCCTCAAGGGTCCTCCAAATACCAGCATGTCTCCATGGCCAACTCCTATGGAAGCACGAGCCACGACAGGGACCTCTTCCTGGCGCTGCCATAGCATGGAGTTAACCCCCAAATTTAGCATGGTTTGCTACTCTGGCTCTAATCTCTCTCTATAAGCCTAGTTTCTCAGATACAAAACCAAACCAAACCTTGTTTGAAAATGTTTTACTATGGAAAATTTCCTACAAATTAAAAGTCAGGAGAGGAGTTGATGAAATCTCTTATCCCCAACCTCCAGTGTCTGGACTTGGTCATGTCTGATTGTGACTTCCCAGTCCATCTTACTGTGTTGCCATGTGTGATCAGTAATTTGGACTGATCCAGACCTCTGTGATTCACCGTGACCTTTCAAGACTTATATCCCACCTCAATCCCAGACCAAGAGGCCAGAGCTCCCGAGTCAGTCCATTCGTTCATTTGTTCTTTCCCTACTCAGAACCTATTAGATCTCAGACACTGTGCTGGTGATCAGAGACACAATAATAAATCTTAGCTGCAGACCTGATGGAGATACTGAGTGAAGCAGGAGAGCTCTACCTGCCTGCTGAATGACGTCAGGAAGGGGAATGTGGGACTTTTCCACAAGGGCTGAGACTGGAAAGTAGTAACAGAGTCAGGACTGAAACCTAAATCCCAAAGTATTGCACTTCTGTGATGTCAGTTATCTCTGAGAAGCCCATAGGTACCCGTTCATTACTAGGCTACAATGCAACTGAGCCCGTATTCTGAATGAAATGACTACCCTGTTGATGGACACAGCACACGAATGAACTGCGCCCTCTAAAGGGAAGCAGCAAATAAGTCCCAACGACAATAGAACCGGGTGGGGGGAGTGGGGGGAGGAGGCAGTGTGAGGGAGTGGGATCTTCACACAACTTGTAAGTGTTGAGGGTGATAAATGCAGGGAAATCCACACGAGGAGGCGCTGAGAGACAGGAGCTCTAGATCTCCCTCTGCCTAGAATTAGGTGGTGTTCTTCAGTGGATAACTACTTTTCTCGGGATCTCTGGCTTTTTTCTACTGTAAAACAAGGAGTTGCACGTGATAATCTCTAAGATTTCTAGTAGGCTGTATGACTACTTCTCTCTGGCCTAATTTAAGGCAGCACAAAGGGCCGCCACCACCGCATGGCTAGGATTACCTCCTGTGGGCTGAGGTTATCCTGCTGGACTCCACTTCCTGGGAGCTGACCCTAACACACTTCCCCCAAAGCGTGGCCGTGTAATTCCTCATAACTACATCGTGCGTGTGTCGTGACTGTCAGAATTCTCTCTCACGCTCATCTCTTTCCACTTGCACAGCCAACAGGAGTGGCTAGTTGTGTTCTCATGTTTTTAGAAGAGAAAACAGAGGCCATGACCGTCACCCAATACCCCTTAAAAGTCAACTCTCTTTTCCACTGCTTCTCAAGGGCCCAGGTAGAATCTACTTTTCTGAAATAGATGCCGGCCAACCACTTCTGCTTTCTTTTGTTTTTCTTTTTTAAATCTCTTTGTTGGATCTGATGCTGGAAAAGGACTGGTCGGGGATAAGGTAAGTGTAGACTCATCTCATGCTCTGACAAAGATAGGTGTTTGAATGCTTGTATATGAAGAGTCCTTTTAACCCCATTTTAAATACGCTAAAGGCCTATTCAATAGAGAAGACTTCTGGACAGTGAATAATTATACCTCATGGCACCTCCCACCCCCAAAGATTTGTTCTGGAAACTCACATTTTCTAGTAAGATGTGTACCGAAGTAGGAGCCGAGCTGCATCGTAATGGGACCCACATGGGCTTCCTGATGAGAACATCACTTCTTTGGTAACATCCTGCTGAATTTGGGGGTTCAGAGATGAAGCAAGCACCTTGCTTTATTTAATGTCTCCTTCCTGCTTGGACCTACTTGGAGGCCCTGTATTTCTTGGCAACCGTGCTGTTCTTACATCATTTTAAGTCAATTAAAATTATTAGTGTAGTTTTAATAGCCAGGGTTCCCTGAGGCCAAGTAACAAACGGTGCAATTTGAAGAAAATTGAATAAATAAAATAAGGAGGAGACAAATGGAACAATAGTTCAAGAAAGGAATGAGGAAAAAAATTAGTCTATTAACAAAGCCATCGACATTAAACATAATAATATGAGAATAATAATAATAATAGTGCATCATTTGAAAAGCTAGCCAGTACACAGGACAGAACCAGACTTAAAAAATAGATAAAATTAGTTGCAGCTGATGATGCTGTGATTTCAAGGGCACTTGGGACACTGGGATGTCCCCCAGAGCGCCCCCCCCCCCCATCTTCAACAGCCTCACTGGCATTTGAGAGGACATGATTGATTCCTCTATCCTCTGCTAAGTTACCCCTTGGGAGGGACAATGCATTGTGCTTTATTTTTAGGTTAGATAGGATGGACAGGATGTTTTTTATGTGTAAGTTCATCACTTCCATTTTGCTTATAAATAAGGCAGTTGTACCAATCTATTTGTACGACCTCTCAAGTGCCCATAAAGTCACGATCTCTGCTTCCAGAATGAAGTCAGCAGGGACATGAAAATAGATATACACTTTTAGGACATGAAAAGGGGAAAGGAAAGACAGATTGGGGCAATGAATTTATGCAGATTAAAGCAGATCTCAGTAGCGAGGAGAGTAGTTAGGGTCCTGGGATAAGAGGTTTTCTCAAATGTCCCCAGAATTACTTGCTGGCTTTTAAACTTTGGACAAGTTGCTTAGCATCTGTCAGCACCAGGTTCTTCATCTAAAAAGTGGGGTTAAAGGAGGAATCTATTTTAGAAAGATGTTGGGATGATTAAACAATATCATATTTGCAAAGTACTAAACACAAGGCCTGAAATATGATAAGTGCACAATAAAAGTCAGTCATTATTAACATTATAGGTTTTTACTCAACAGTGGGGAGAATTCTCAGGACTAAGAGAAAATGTGCAGAAGGAGGAGGCTAGCAATCCTAGAAGCCACACTAGTGATTTTCTGCGTTTGCTGAGGTCTAGGTGACCTTCGCACTCTGCTATAAATAGATAGTATCAGGCAACATTTCATGAAAGCTTCATTTGTGCTGGATACTGTTTCACATGCTATGAATTTTCTCACTTAATCCTCCAAATAACTTCTGATAGATGCCATTACTGCCTAGCCACTTCACAGACGAAGAAACCAAGACATGCAACATTTAAATATCTTGTCCAGGGTAACAGAACTGCACAGCTCAGGAACGATAAACCAAGACTCAAATCCCCAATGCAGTGTGGCTGTGTAGTCCTTGCCCCCTGTCATTATACCCCATTCCACTCACATCAGCTTTCTCTGAAATGTCTGATAGAGGTATCACGGCCTGTTCAAGCTGTCCCACAAGGCTCTGGATTTGTGCTGTGTGAACCCCAGCGTGGGGAAGAAGGGCTATGTCCAGTGAGAGGAGGCAACTTTTTCTAATCTACTGGCCTGCAGAGGCCAGGGTTCTCCAATTCTCCTAAGAGCCCTCCCTGGGCCTAAGCTTCCCCTTCTTCTCGTGTCCAGCACACATTCAGCCTACAGAGTCAGGCTCAGCCCTCTCATCTACAACCAGAGCTCTGGTCTCCAGGCGGAATGTCCAGGAAAAGACTAATCATCTGAAAACATTGGCCACGAGAACGGATGCCCTGATGTCGCTTGATCAAAGAAGACAGAGCTGTTAATGTACCGGAGCCCTCCTGTTGTGGAAATGAGTCACTCCACAGAGCCTGGCTGCTGCTGCGACATCATACAGAAATCATACCAAAATGCAAGGGCCACTCTCTTGTGGAGGAGAGCTCGGCAGATGGCCAGGAAAAGGTGCAGAGGGTGCCAGACTTCTCATAAAGGAAGGGCTTCACAGACAGGCCTCTCGCTGGAACTGTCTCTACTGCATTCTCTTTTTAAAGCTATTTTTGCAATTGTAAATAATCTCACTAAATGAGGACCATTGTCTCTCCTTCCACACAAGAGGCCCATTCAGAGCCTTTAGCAGCAATGAAAAGGAAAAGTACACACAATCAAAAAGATGAGGGGTGTGGTGTGTTCCATCATGAGGGAAGCAGGAGGAGGAGAAGGAGGGGAGGAGCTGGGTTGACTAAGGAAAGGCCCAGTGTATCAACCTGCCCAGACACTTGGAAAATCTCTAATGAAATCTCCCCATAGTTAATGCTATCTTAAAGGGGAAAGGTGGGGGATGTAAAAAAGAAGATAGATTTAGTGTGCAAGGCTTCTACTTTCTAATATCTTTGGGAGTCAAACAAATAGGCAGGGTGATGAGCGATGCAAACAGAAGACCAGATTGGGTGACCAAAAGAACACATTTTTCTATAGTCTTTAGCACAAAGATATTATGCCAATTAGCTTTAGTTTTCCTGAGCAGCAGTAGAATGAACTTCTCTGCCATTACACAAGGTAGACATTTCATAAGATGGGCAATCGGCTGATCTTAAACAAATTTTTTTTTTAAAGGCTAATGAGATAGTTTGAAATTCTTTTCGGGGTAGATTCTGGACAATTCTTACAGTTATCTTTCTACAATCAGGCATCAACACCAGATTGGCCAATCACCAATTTTTCTCTTTAATTCTTAAAATGCAGCGGATACATTTCAATGAGAGGAAAAAATGAGTTAAGCAATTACCTTGAGGGAAAGCAAATGAGTCTTAATAAAAAGTCTGTGAATCATACACCATCGTTCTCTGAATTTCACCCCAAAATCACCAAGCAAAGATGAAAGACTATTCTTTGCTGACATCCCTGAGATTATGAATTAAGCTTTAGTGAGTTTTTCCTTTTGAAAGTCATCATTTCTTTTACTTTTTATGTACTTTCCCTAAGTACAAATGTTTATCATGCCATGGTAAACCTCATCAGTCATGAGATTGAATACTACAAGGATGTTACTTATTGAGGCTGTGCAAAAAGATCTATATATACTACAGTGGTCATGTCCTTAGAGCTGAAGTTATCTCATGGATGGTAGGGCTAACCCCCTGTACTGCTCACATGTTTTTAGATTGCCTTGAGAAGACCAAATGTACCAAATGTGTTAAAACCATCTAAATTATTACATATTTGAAATGAAAGCTAAAAATGTCTCAACATAGGGGAACCTGTAAAGTTGTTTTAAATGTGGATAGAAAAACAAAAAAGAGGAATCTCAGAGCAACAAGTTTTAAATAGCACAATACCGCTCATTCAAATCCACTAATTGGAGAGTGAAGACATGAATAAAAACAATATTTAGTCCAATTCCATGATAGTGGCTGTCAATGAGAAAGGTCCAACCCCTGAATATGCTTTGGAAGTTTGCAAGGGTAATTTTGGTTGCCCAGTGATTGAGTGTGCTACTGGAATTTAGTGGATGAGATCCAAGATTGTTAACACCCTGCATTGGGTGGACAATCTGACACAATGAAAATTTGTCCTACATCCCTCATGATATTTTTTTGTATCCCACTGGACATCCATATATACAAAGATCTGGTAATGTGCTTGGCATGTTATTCCTACATGAGTTAGAATTATTTCCTTCTTCCTGCCATAATATGCTAATAAATCTAGTCTGTTATTATGTTGCCTAATGCTAGTTTTTAGTTTAGTCTTTGCTTATACCTCTGTTCTTTCATTTTCCTGTGTAGCTTAAATGGAATGGCTTCTGATCTTTTTACAGCTCTTAATCCAGAGCTAGTCATTTTAAGTGGGAAAAAAAAATCTAATTCATCATCACAACTTCTAGTATAGTCATGTCCAAGATTTTTCAAACTGAAATACCCATTATTTTATTATCAATTGCTTTCTTTCTATTTCTCCTTCAGAAAGGACATTTTATTAAACATTTAAATTATATGAAAAGTCATGTTTTATATTTATGAATTTTAATTTAGAATTAAAAGAAGAGCATACTTACAACATTTTTTAATGTTATGTTAGTCACCATACAGTATATCATTAGTTTTTGATGTAGTGTTCCAAGATACAACATATACACATATTATAAAAACATTTTATAAATTATTATATGTGTTACATATGTGGGTTCTGAAATGTCTTGTATTTCATATATATTTATATGCCTTATATATAAATCATATAGTATAGGATATAAATCATAGTATAGGTCCATATGTTACATGTTATAGGTAAATAAGCCATATAATCATGCATATTATGTGCACATGGCATGTTATTTGTTACATGTTATATGCTTAACTACTCACATAAACATGTTATATATATGTATATATTTGCGCACCATGTACACATCTTATAATGCATAAGTATATATCATATACATGTCATGCCTGTTACATGCATTTTACATGTGCATATGAGTTAGCATCATAAATGTGGTGTGCATGCACACATGTGCCATACAGGTCTGTGGCCGATTATTTAAATACACACATGTTGTATGCCTCATACATGTGCAAGTTTATGGGTATAAGTGCTTTCTACCTTCATGTTACATATGTTTCCTATATTATATTCATCTTTCACATATTATATAACATAAAGGAAAGAATATCTAGGACATAATTTTTTGTGATAAGGACATAGCCTATGAAGATAAAGTAGCTGGAGAGGCATTGCTGTGATGTTTATTTAATCTAATCACTCCCTCAAATGGGCAGTGATAGGTTTGCAACTTTTAGCAAACCCATTGTATTTTCAGAGTATACTTCAAATGAGATTCAACAAGTCTAGAAATATTTGAGAAGAAAAAAACAGCAATTATATGAATGAGGTAATACAGTACTTACTGATTCATCAGCATTAACATGACCAAAGCCGTGTTGGAAACTAGAACATTCTAGCCAGTTTGCTTACATCCCATCCTTTCCCATTTGTAGGTATGAGCCAGAGGCAAAAAGCCCAGAAATATCCATGACTCTCATTTGCATTTTCATATTTGCACATAATTCAATTTCTTATATCCAGCTAAGGCTAGCATTAGAAGTGCCCAAAGACACAGTGAAAGAGCAAGAGTTAGAGAAATTAGAGATATAAATTCATTGAAATATACTAGAGGTGGAACAGGCCCAGAAGCCCTCGTGGGAGTGCGAGCTTATACAGAGTCTGGCTCCCAATCTCCTCAGAAATTCTGTCAGTTGACAGACATCATGTGGATCTCCCACCTCCTTATCTTGGCATATAAGTCACTGCATTATCATATACAAGAAACTAATTCCTGTTCATGAGGCTTGATGCTAAGTGTGACTCAGATATTAGACCATCCAGTGGACCAATAATTCTCCTCCATAAGTTAGCCCTGAGGTTGGCTATAAATTGTCCTCTCAGGCTTCATCTGGTAACAGTCAGAAAATAGGATTTCTAGGCAGATCACTAAGGCTGAGGAAGTCTTTGACTGAGTCAAATCGCAGCCTAGTCAAAGCTATAAGATACATTCAGGCCTAGACCTATTCTTTTGCCTTGACTTTTAGCCTTAACTAAGTAGAGATTTTGCATCCCAAAGGCTTAGGAGGGCTTCTAGGTTGTATTCTACCCTCCAATTGTCCTGGTGTTCAAAGATATCTTTGCTTCGAGGTGACCTTAGCAAGGAGCCTGAGGAGAAAGACATTATTACTATTTTTATGTCAGCTGTACATCCAGTGTAGCGCCCAACATGGGGCTTGAACTCATCATCTTGAGATCAACACTTGAGCTGAGATCAAGAGTCAGATGCTTAACCAATTGAGTGACCCAGGCAGAGCGAGGAAAACATTATTAAGGATTGCTGAAGCTGGATGATTAATCATTAACCTGAAATGATCAAACCTTTAGAGGAGGTCAAATCCTTAGATCACCCACATTTAGTCTATCAGGGAGTCAAATTGGGAATGAGGGGCCCAAAGAGAAGAGATACAGCAAAAGGTATCAACAAGTTCTTGATATTTTACTGAAAGCCAGAGATCCTACCCTTATGAGCACATCATGACCATATTAAAGTCCTAGCATTGACCTGTGTCATCCCAACTGTTACATGACTCTGCAGTAGTCTAAATGCTTTTCACAGACTACTTTGACCCACTGGAAATGGCTGCCTGTAACTAAACTGAGAAGGATTAGAAGCCTGAACCTAGACTCAGGCTGTGTAGAGGTACGTGTGTGTGTTGACATGATATTATGATACTAATATCATATAACCTTATAACCTTATATATGATATATAAGGATAACACCTTTTCATTTTTCTTCACTCAGAGAGAGCATATAAATAAACAAATTGAAATACAACCCATCTAATATCATATGTTATTGTCCGACTGGATTCTAATTCTGTTACCTAGAGGTCTCCTGGTTACATGGTAATGTGTGCCTGTGGAAGACACTCCTGCTGCCAGAGGTGGACATGGCCAGGAGAACCACAGGCAGGGCTTGGGCTGATACTCCACATGGCGAGAGCATGAACCCTAGGGAAGGAAGGATCCAGGTGGGTTTCACGTACGTTTCCTTCTTGTGTTCTGTGTTTTGTAGAAATTGTCTGTCAAAGTGTTTCTTTCTGCTTAAGACAGAATAGGAACAGAGACTGTGCCTTAATTTTGTATGCAAAAACTTCCATGGAGTACCTGTCTATCCATAGGCACTCACTCAATAAACAGTCCTAGTCTGAATGAACATGTAAGTAGATGACTGAATGTCACTAAGCCTCCATTTCTTCATCAGTAAAATGGGGACAATAATACCACCCTCGGCTTTATGTGAGCATTTTGTATTATAAAATACACAAAATGCCAAACTCATAGAAGGTGCTCAATAAATATTAATGCCCAATCAGTGCCTCATCAACTTAGGACCTGATGGAATCTAGGGAAATGGCCACAGCTGGCCAAAGAAATATGCAGATTTCAGTCCAATATTCATCAAGCATGACTATGGTCTGGTAGGACTTTAGGTTACTAAGGACCTGTTTTTCCCCTTGGAACCAGGGACATATGTGAGTTAAGTGAGTGTGGTCACTGATGTTAGAATAAGTGCCTATAAACATTTATTTTTATCATTTGTAGCTGAGTCTTTGTTTTTGCCTCTGAATATCCTCATCTTCTCCAGTTGTGCCTAGATTATCCAACATGATGTCTTGTTTTCCATTGGCCATTCCAAGCCCAGTTTCCACTCCTATCCATCCTTTGCTGCCCAACGACTACATCAGTGGGCTTACTTTCTGGCTTCTGCTGGTTGAATTCAGGCAACATAGGTAGAGGCAGGGGTGTGGATTGGAGTCATTCTGGCAGGGGACTGAAGGAGGATGGGAGGATGGGAGGATGGGAGGAGAGTGGTGTTCGGGTGTTTGTTCCCCAAATTCTCTTCCTGCTGAATCACGCCAGGTTGACTTCCTGCATATACCAAAAGCTACAGTGTCTGTCATGCTGTCTTCTCTGTAGGTTCTGTAGGGTTCTTGCCCATTCAGCTCAAGGTTGGTAATGGCCCCCTGCTCTTACTTGGCCAGAAAGGGCTGTGGTATTTCTATTCCTCCTCTCATCTCTGCAAATAGTCTGTATTAAATTAACCCCCATTGTAGCTCGTGGTGCCGTCTCCTCCTGTTTCAACCCCAATAATATAGTATCCATGCTCCTGATCTTCTCTTTTTTTTTAAACAATATTGTCTTTGTGAAATATTTCATCAGTATAACGATTATGGTAGGCAGAGCAATGGCCCCCAAACGTGTCTAGCCCTAATCCATAGAATCTATGAACATGTTGCCTGACATGGCAGAGGGGCTTTGCAGATTCGATTAAGGATACAGACACTGAGATGAGGACATCTCATTATTTGGATCGGCCCAATATAACCACATGGGTCGTTAAAGAGCAGAGAACCTTTCCAGGCTGTGTTCAGAGGGAGATGTACTATGGAAGAGAGGTCACAGATATGCAACATTGCTGGCTTTGAAATTGAGGAAGGAGGCTATGAGACTCTGGGTGGCCCCTAGATGCTGGAAAATGCAAGGGACTGTGTCCCTCCCTAGAGTCTTCAGAGACACTTTGACTTCAGCCTGGTGATAACTCTGGTGAACCTCTGACCTACAGAACTGTGAGAGAAGCAAGTTGTGTTGTTTTAAGCTACTAAGTTTGTGAAAATTTTCATGATAGCAACAGGAACTAATAACACAATACAAATCCTCTTTGGGATCCAATCCAAGGATCTTCTCCCTCATTTGGGACATGATGATCAATCACACAGTACCTGACGGGCCAAGAAAAAACCTAGTATGTGCAAAATTTGAGGGACAGTGGAAACTCTCTGTCAAAAAATACTCTCCCCTGCTATGTGTGAAACAGCACTATTACACAGTTCATTTCCATAAAGGTAATACTCTATTAAAAAGCAAATGCCTCTGAGAAAGTTAGTGCATTAACACCTACCAGTTATTAGCACCATAGAGAGAGGTTGATGAATGTATAACTGTAAACCATCACTGTTATTAATAAGATTCACTATAAGAGTAGTGAACATCTTTTTCAGAGAGATAAATGCCTTGGAGTAGGCTCCTAGAGGAATGTGATTTGGAACATACATGATGGCATGGAAGGAAGTCAGATCACCTTGAGGAAAGTGGAACACAGTCATGGCCGGGGAAGGTGAGGAATGAGAACAGAAGAGATTCCCCAGTTATGAAAACAGAAAACCTAGAAGCTGGGGGAGGGGGGATGTGAAGGAGTAATTTAAAGAACAGAACACAAAACTGAGGATATTGGCGTCAGAAATAAAATGCATCTAATATTTTATCTGGGTCTGTCCTTGGCAAGGGTAATATCTTCTTAACAGCCCATAAAACCCCCTCTGTTCCACCCACATGTTCTTGTTCTGTGTTTTTTATTCATCTTGATTTGACCCATTTATTCAACAACAAAAGTTTACTGTTATGTGTTCATCAATATGTTAAATGTGGACATTTTAGAAATAAAATGCAACACAGTCCCTACTCTCCAGATTTGCTTTAGCACAGCAGAGAGCATGTGTGTTTGTGGTGAGGAGACAGAAAATGAAAATGGGGAGGGGAAAGGGGCAGGAGTTGAGGTAAGTGAAAGATTCATACCCATGCCAGAGGGAAAATCTGAACAGTGGAACTCTACTTCCCATCAGCCCTCTGCTCATGGCAGCATGGGGACAAGAAGACAACACACAGAATATCTAGCCTTAAGAAGAGCCAGGGGACTCTGCTTTAAAGAGCAGATTGGTAACAACATTTCAAGGCCAAGGTTAAGATCCTTCAAAGTTGCCTCTCAACAAAGAATTCTAAACCATACCATGCTCTCATCTCTAAGTTCCACTACCATTTTCTAAGTCCACAAATAGGATTCAGAATGTTGACTTTCTCGCAACACTTTGTAAAGTTTTAAAGGATGGATCAACAGATTTAAAAAGCTATAATCAGGATTTCTAATTAATATTAGTAACCGCCTTAGATAAAAAAGGACAGTGACTCTAAAAGCTCACATAATGTTTTTGACACTTGGAGGTACTAACCTCTTGCTTTGATTTTTATAGAAAAATAATAATTCAGGGGGCTTGCACAGAGATTGCCATGGAGCTGGTAAGTTCATCATGGACTCAGAAGCCTGCGAAGAATTCAATAGATCACCTAGTCCATTCTTTTTATGAAGCTGGATCTAATAGACAATTATCTATATTTAAGAATGTAAATAAGCATTAGACTATAACATAGAAAACTAGCATTTTTCTCTTGATGTTAACATGGCTCAGATTTGCTACAGGATCTGTGTACTTTTAAAAACCGGCACATGCAAGGGCCAAATCTCATCTAGTGGAATGCGGGGAGGAGGTGGACAAAGTAGAACAAGGAGTTAAGAAAGATAGGAAACTGGGACACATGGTGGGCTCAGTCAGTGCAGCATGCAACTCTTGACCTCAGGGTCGTGAGTTTGGGCCCCATGTTGGGTGTAGAGATTACTTAAAAATTAAGGAAAAATAGGAGGAGTCAAGATGGTGGAGAAGTAGCAGGCTGAGACTACTTCAGGTAGCGGGAGATCAGCTAAATAGCTTATCTAAAGATTGCAAACACCTACAAATCCAACGGGAGATCGAAGAGAAGAAGAAGAGCAACTCTAGAAACAGAAAATCAACCACTTTCTGAAAGGTAGGACTGGTCGAGAAGTGAATCCAAAGCGACGGGAAGATAGACCGCGGGGGGAGGGGCCGGCTCCTGGCAAGCGGCGGAGCAATGGAGCACAAAATCAGGACTTTTAAAAGTCAGTTCCGCTGAGGGACATTGCTCCAGAGGCTTAACCGGGGTGAAGCCCACGCGGGGTCAGCGTGGCCTCAGGTCCCTCAGGGTCACAGAAGGATTGGGGGTGTCTGAGTGTTGCAGAGTTTACAGGTATTAGAACGGGGAAGCTGGCTACAGAGACAGAGCCAAGGAGTAAGCTCCAAGCTCAGGGTTACCTTGAACCGGTCGCAGGCTCTGTCAGCTCGGAGCGTGCCCGGAGGCAGGGTGACGGGAGTAATTGGGCACTGTTCTCTGGGGGCGCACTGAGGAGTGGGGCCCCAGGCTCTCGGCTCCTCCGGGCCGGAGACCAGAAGGCCGCCATCTTCATTCCCGCCCTCCGGAACACTACGGAAAGCGCTCAGGGAACCAAAGCTCCAGAAAGCAAACCTGATCGGATTACTCAGACTGGCGCTGGGTAAGGGCGGTGCAACTCCGCCTGGAGCAAAGACACTTGAGAATCACTATAACAGGCCCCTCCCCCAGAAGATCAACAAGAAACCCAGCCAGGACCAAGTTCACCTACCGAGGAGTGCAGTTTCAATACCAAGAAGAGCAGCGGAATTCAAGAGGAGGAGAAAGCAAAGCACGGAACAAATGGCTTTCTCCCCATGATTTTTTAGCCTTGCAGTTAATTTAATTTTTTTTCTTTTTCAATTTTTTTTTTCATCTTCTGCTAAATTTTTTTTAACTTTTACCCTTTTCTTTTTTAAAGTTTTCTAACTAGTTTATCTAATATATATATATATTTTTCCTTTGTATATTTTTTCTTTATTGGTTTTCTTCTTTTAATTGTTTCTTCTTTTTTTTTTCTTTTTTCTTTTTTCTTTCTGAACCTCTTTTTATTCCCTTCCCCCCCCCCCTCACGATTTGGGATCTCTTCGATTTGGTTAAAGCATATTTTCCTGGGGTTGTTGCCATCCTTTTAGTATTTTACTTGCTCCTTCATATACTCTTATCTGCACTAAATGACAAGGCAGAAAAATTCAACACAAAAAAAAGAATAAGAGGCAGTACCAAAGGCCAGGGACCTAATCAATACAGACATTGGTAATATGTCAGATCTAGAGTTCAGAATGACGATTTTCAAGGTTCTAGCCGGGCTCGAAAAAGGCATGGAAGATATTAGAGAAACCCTCTCGGGAGATATAAAAGCCCTTTCTGGAGAAATAAAAGAACTAAAATCTAACCAAGTTGAAATCAAAAAAGCTATTAATGAGGTGCAATCAAAAATGGAGGCTCTGACTGCTAGAATAAATGAGGCAGAAGAAAGAATTAGCGATATAGAAGACCAAATGACAGAGAATAAAGAAGCTGAGCAAAAGAGGGACAAACAGCTACTGGACCACGAGGGGAGAATTTGAGAGATAAGTGACACCATAAGACGAAACAACATTAGAATAATTGGGATTCCAGAAGAAGAGGAAACAGAGAGGGGAGCAGAAGGTATATGGGAGAGAATTTCCCCAATATGGCAAAGGGAACAAGCATCAAAATCCAGGAGGTTCAGAGAACCCCCCTCAAGATCAATAAGAATAGGTCCACACCCCATCACCTAATAGTAAAATTTACAAGTCTTAGTGACAAAGAGAAGATCCTGAAAGCAGCCCAGGAAAAGAAGTCTGTAACGTACAATGGTAAAAATATTAGATTGGCAGCAGACTTATCCACAGAGACCTGGCAGGCCAGAAAGAGCTGGCATGATATATTCAGAGTACTAAACGAGAAAAACATGCAGCCAAGAATACTATATCCAGCTAGGCTATCATTGAAAATAGAAGGAGAGATTAAAAGCTTCCAGGACAAACAAAAACTGAAAGAATTTGCAAATACCAAACCAGCTCTACAGGAAATATTGAAAGGGGTCCTCTAAGCAAAGAGAGACCCTCAAAGTAGTAGATCAGAAAGAAACAGAGACAATATACAATAACAGTCACCTTACAGGCAATACAATGGCACTAAATTCATATCTCTCAATACTTACCCTGAATGTTAATGGGCTAAATGCCCCAATCAAAAGACACAGGGTATCAGAATGGATAAAAAAACAAAACCCATATATATGTTGCCTACAAGAAACTCATCTTAAACCTGAAGACACCTCCAGGTTTAAAGTGAGGGGGTGGAAAAGAATTTACCATGCTAATGGACATCAGAAGAAAGCAGGAGTGGCAATCCTTATATCAGATCAATTAGATTTTAAGCCAAAGACTATAATAAGAGATGAGGAAGGACACTATATCATACTCAAAGGAAGTATCCAACAAGAGGATCTAACAATTTTAAATATCTATGCCCCTAACGTGGGAGCAGCCAACTATATAAACCAATTAATAACAAAATCAAAGAAACATATCGACAAGAATACAATAATAGTAGGGGACTTTAACACTCCCCTCACTGAAATGGACAGATCATCCAAGCAAAAGATCAACAAGGAAATAAAGGCCTTAAATGACACACTGGACCAGATGGACATCACAGATATATTCAGAACATTTCATCCCAAAGCAACAGAATACACATTCTTCTCTAGTGCACATGGAACATTCTCCAGAATAGATCACATCCTGGGTCCTAAATCAGGTCTCAACCGGTATCAAAAGATTGGGATCATTCCCTGCATATTTTCAGACCACAATGCTCTAAAGCTAGAACTCAATCACAAGAGGAAATTTGGAAAGAACCCAAATACATGGAGACTAAACAGCATCCTTCTAAAGAATGAATGGGTCAACCAGGAAATTAAAGAAGAATTGAAAAAATTCATGGAAACAAATGATAATGAAAACACAATGGGTCAAATCTGTGGGACACAACAAAGGCAGTCCTCAGAGGAAAATATATAGTGGTACAAGCCTTTCTCAAGAAACAAGAAAGGTCTCAGGTACAAAACCTAACCCTACACCTAAAAGAGCTGGAGAAAGAACAAGAAAGAAACCCTAAACCCAGCAGGAGAAGAGAAATCATAAAGATCAGAGCAGAAATCAATGAAATAGAAACCAAAAAAACAATAGAACAAATCAACGAAACTAGGAGCTGGTTCTTTGAAAGAATTAATAAGAACGATAAACCCCTGGCCAGACTTATCAAAAAGAAAAGAGAAAGGACCTAAATAAATAAAATCATGAATGAAAGAGGAGAGATCACAACTAACACCAAAGAAATACAGACAATTATAAGAACATACTATGAGTAACTCTATGCCAACAAATTTGACAATCTGGAAGAAATGGATGCATTCCTAGAGACATATAAACTACCACAACTGAACCAGGAAGAAATAGAAAGGCTGAACCTACCACAACTGAACCAGGAAGAAATAGAAAGGCTGAACAGACCCATAACCGGTAAGGAGATTGAAACAGTCATCAAAAATCTCCAAACAAACAAAAGCCCAGGGCCAGATGGCTTCCTGGGGGAATTATACCAAACATTTAAAGAAGAACTAATTCCTATTCTCCTGAAACTGTTCCAAAAAATAGAAATGGAACGAAAACTTCCAAACTCATTTTATGAGGCCAGCATCACCTTGATCCCAAAACCAGACAAGGATCCCATCAAAAAAGAGAACTACAGACCAATATCCTTGATGAACACAGATGCAAATATTCTCGCCAAAATACTAGCCAATAGGATTCAACAGTACATTAAAAGGATTATTCACCACGACCAAGTGGGATTTATTCCAGGGCTGCAAGGTTGGTTCAACATCCGCAAATCAATCAGTGTGATACAACACATTAATAAAAGAAAGAACAAGAACCATATGATACTCTCCACAGATGCTGAAAAAGCATTTGACAAAGTACAGCATCCCTTCCTGATCAAAACTCTTCAAAGTGTAGGGATAGACGGCACATACCTCAATATTATCAAAGCCATCTATGAAAAACCCACCGCAAATATCATTCTCAATGGAGAAAAACTGAAAGCTTTTCCGCTAAGGTCAGGAACATGGCATGGATGTCCGTTATCACCACTGCTATTCAACATAGTACTAGAAGTCCTAGCCTCAGCAATCAGACAACAAAAGGAAATTAAAGGCATCCAAATCGGCAAAGAAGAAGTCAAACTATCACTCTTTGCAGATGATATGATACTATATGTCGAAAACCCAAAAGACTCCACTCCAAAACTGCTAGAACTTGTACAGGAATTCAGTAAAGTGTCAGGATATAAAATCAATGCACAGAAATCGGTTGCATTTCTCTACACCAACAACAAGACAGAAGAAAGAGAAATTAAGGAGTCCATCCCATTTACAATTGCACCCAAAACTATAAGATACCTAGGAATAAACGTAACTAAAGAGACTAAGAATCTATACTCAGAAAACTATAAAGTACTCATGAAAGAAATTGAGGAAGACACAAAGAAATGGAAAACTGTTCCATGCTCCTGGATTGGAAGAATAAATATTGTGAAAATGTCTATGCTACCTAAAGCAATCTACACATTTAATGCAATTCCTATCAAAGTACCATCCATTTTTTTCAAAGAAATGGAACGAATAATCCTAAAATTTATATGGAACCAGAAAAGACCTCGAATAGCCAAAGGAATATTGAAAAAGAAAGCCAAAGTTGGTGGCATCACAATTCCGGACTTCCAGCTCTATTACAAAGCTGTCATCATCAAGACAGCATGGTACTGGCACAAAAACAGACACATAGATCAATGGAACAGAATAGAGAGCCCAGAAATGGACCCTCAACTCTATGGTCAACTCATCTTCGACAAAGCAGGAAAGAATGTCCAATGGAAAAAAGACAGCCTCTTCAATAAATGGTGTTGGGAAAATTGGACAGCCACATGCAGAAAAATGAAATTGGATCATTTCCTTACACCACACACGAAAATAGACTCAAAATGGATGAAGGATCTCAATGTGAGAAAGGAATCCTTCAAAATCCTTGAGGAGAACACAGGCAGCAACCTCTTCGACCTCAGCCGCAGCAACATCTTCCTAGGAACATCGCCAAAGGCAAGGGAAGCAAGGGCAAAAATGAACTATTGGGATTTTATCAAGATCAAAAGCTTTTGCACAGCAAAGGAAACAGTTAACAAAACCAAAAGACAACTGACAGAATGGGAGAAGATATTTGCAAACGACATATCAGATAAAGGGCTAGTGTCCAAAATCTATAAAGAATTTAGCAAACTCAACACCCAAAGAAGAAATAATCCAATCAAGAAATGGGCAGAAGACATGAACAGACATTTCTGCAAAGAAGACATCCAGATGGCCAACAGACACATAAAAAAGTGCTCCACATCCCTCGGCATCAGGGAAATACAAATCAAAACCACAATGAGATATCACCTCACACCAGTCAGAATGGCTAAAATTAACAAGTCAGGAAATGACAGATGCTGGCGAGGATGTGGAGAAAGGGGAACCATCCTACACTGTTGGTGGGAATGCAAGCTGGTGCAACCACTCTGGAAAACAGCATGGAAGTTCCTCAAAATGTTGAAAATAGAACTACCCTATGACCCTGCAATTGCACTGCTGGGTATTTACCCTAAAGATACAAACGTAGTGATCTGAAGGGGCACGTGCACCCAAATGTTTATAGCAGCAATGTCTACAATAGCCAAACTATGGAAAGAACCTAGATGTCCATCTACAGACGAATGGATAAAGAAGATGTGGTATATATACACAATGGAATATTATGCAGCCATCAAAAGAAATGAAATCTTGCCATTTGCGACGACGTGGATGGAACTAGAGGGTATCATGCTTAGTGAAATAAGTCAATCGGAGAAAGACAACTATCATATGATCTCCCTGATATGAGGCAGAGGAGATGCAACATGGGGGGTTGAGGGGGCAGGAGAAGAGTAAATGAAACAAGATGGGATTGGGAGGGAGACAAACCATAAGTGACTCTTAATCTCACAAAACAAACTGAGGGTTGATGGGGGGGAGGGAGTTGGGGGGGTGGGATTCTGGACATTGGGGAGGGTATGTGCTATGGTGAGTGCTGTGAAGTGTGTAAACTTGGCGATTTACAGACCTGTACCCCTGGGGATAAAAATATATTATATGTTTATAAAAAATAAAATTTAAAAATAAAATTAAAAAAATTAAGGAAAAATAAAATAAAAAATATATATCTATATTAAAGAAAGATAAGAAACAAATGGATAGAGTGGGCAAAGTTAGGACAGGCCTTCAAATACTTAATTTCTTCCTCTAATTTCCCGAGCTTCAAATCTTCTAAATATCACACATGAAAACGAATATCTCCTCATTGTGTTATTGGGAACACACATTTCTTTTCATTATACTTCAGACGTTATTAATTACTCTGGTGCAATGTTATTAAAAACTGTTGTTGATTATCTGACTTTCCTGGGCATGTGAGTGAGCCAGAATGTCAGTTTCATATTAAAAAGATGTCGTTTGTGAAAACTAACTACAGAAATAAAGTATGTGTTTAATTAAGGCTTTAATCTTCCCTGAGTCCATTTTTTAGAAAGAGGGGTAGAGCTCTTGGATGCCTATGGGCTTGATAATATTTTCCTAAAATTGTTCGTATTCGTATAAGTATCAGTAAACATCCGTTTGTGTTAGTAATTAACTTTAATGGGTTGATATTATTTTACCTTTCTTGATTGTATGTTCCAGTCCAGATACTTGTAAATGGAGCCATCTATATATTTTACTGAGTTTAAAGAAAAAAAAAGCCAAATGTAGTTGCTTGTTTAGCAGACACCTTTGAGCTGTGAAGAAAAGGAAGAGAACTTAAAATGTGAGAGAGAGAGAAAGAAGGGAAGGAAGGAAGGGAGGGAAGAAGGAAGGATGGCAGGCAGGCAGGCATGCAAGTCAAATAAAATCCCATCAGAGCCAGGGAGCTGGGAAAGGAGAAGAAAGCCACACAGTGTTGGACAACGTTGGCTAACGTCAGGCCCCACGTGTGCAGAAGGGGGCTCTCTGGTCTCCTGGTGACTAATGGCCATCAGCAGAGTGGTTGAGCCAGGCTAAAGCTCGAAGCTGGTTCTTCATGTCAGGGAGATGAAGGTAAAAGGAAATGTCAGAAAATTAATCCCACTACTAAAGGGTGTTTTCTTTTATAGGTTCCAGGGAAAGCTTTTTTTCCCATTTAGCAGGCCCCATTAGTAATGAAAACGTATTCTGCATTTCCCCTTTGGCCTTCGTGTTTCAGTCCTGTGAGGTTTCCTTTTCTCTCTGCCTTTCCTCACCTGAACTGCAGGCCACCCGGGGAAAGAGTGGTGTGGTTCCTACAGAGCAGGTCACCATTGCTGCAGGTGGGGTGGGGGAACCCATTTCTCCTGTTTGTAGAAGATGGGACATGAGAGTAGAAGAAAAATCAAACCCAGGGGCGTTGAGCCTTGGTGATTTTGAAGGGCTGAATGTGGCTAGTTTCAGAAAAACAAGTTCCTCTATCTTTTGTGAGAATAATCAGCAGGTATTAAAAAAAAAAAAAGTGATCTCTTCCAAAATAGGTCAAATGTTGAGACGGTATAAAAAATTCTATTTTATTCATTTTTTTGTTCCATCCATGGTCCTGGAATGCTTGCTGACATCGCCCCACTTAGGTTTCAGATTCAGAGAGTGCCCTTGAGTTCTAATGATAACTGTAATGATATTTTGTGGATTCCCCACTGCTTAAACAAAGACAGAATTTATAATGCGCCTCAGAGCATCAAAAATGGATGTTAGAAAACATTAATATTACTATTTTTATCACTATTTAGTGAGCAGTGCTGGAAGATATTAATATTACCATGATCATTATTACAGTGAGATAACGAAGATGTGGAGCTCCATGTGGCAAAGAGATTGTTGAAGGGGAAGAAAATGGATGAGCCTATTTTTCTCTAAGTTCTTTAAATCAGGCTTAACTGGAAAAATAATCGCAGTGGCTAACAGAGTCAGGAGTCAGGGTAATTAAGTGGGTAAATGAGGCCCGTGTCATTTGAATTTATGCATTTTCCTTCATCCCTTTGTTTGCTCTGCCTTTCTCTTCACTGGGTCTCCACCGAAATGTTGTTTATTCATGGAGGGCATGCCACAGTTTTTAATACTAGGGGGAAAATCTGAAACCCTTCATCCGACTGGCCAATGTGTAGACTGGAGAGAACACAGGGGGATCAAAGTGATATGAAGACAACAGGGGTTTCATTAAAATGTTCCGTACTCTGCCTGAGGACAGAGCACGGAGAAAAGGGTGAAAAAAAATCATCTAGCCCAAACAAGTTTAACTTAAAAAAAAAAAAAAGCAACGAACCACCTGTGGTCTCCTTGGAAACAGGCAAGCACACCCTCCAGCCACCTTTTAATGAAACCCCAGAGCCCCTTTATTAATTTATTAAAGAATCTATTTTCTGAAGATTCATAAACCACATATAACTCATATTCCAACACATCTCTACTATGCTAATGGGATGCGCTTCTATGAATAATTAATTATTTAATTAGTAATAATTAGAGGTTGTTGTATAGGTCAAACCATTGGACTGACAGCATGCTATTGTCAAAATGTCACTTAAATTAACGGAACAGCACTGAAACACAGAGTGATTCATCGTTTAGGGTGGTTACTTACCTACCTGCTCCCTTCTCCACAGAGGGAAAATGGCATTTTAAGATGTACAGAACGTGTAAAGCGGAGCATTTAACATTGAGCATTCTTCAGAAAGTGCGTAGCCTTCAATACTTGGTCAGACGCACGCGGCAGGATGTGGAAAGTCACTGAATTTGTGACCTCCAGATGCTACAGCCAACAGTATATGAATTAACATCATTACATATACTTTCTAAGGCTCTTACATATCACCGGGACTAAACGCTCGGAACAATCAATAGGCTCAAAGTGAGTAAGTGTTTAAATACATTTAAGTGCATTTGTTGGGGAGCTCTGGCGAAATAAGCCTTAATGATGATTCTTCTAAAACCATCTAGTATGATCGCGTCACTGTTCAGCACTGTGCCAGCTTTTCACACGGGCTTCCACGTGGCGTCCGGTCTGAACTCCAGCCCTGCTGAGAGAGGAGCTTGATCCTCACCAGACAGACAAGGCACCTGAGAACAAATCTTCCAGAGCTGGGAGCCCGGCTTAGCACTTGCTAAGCACTTGCTGGCCTTGTCACTCAAGCCTCGTTAACCAAGGTCTTGAGGTCCTGCTTTCCTCATTTGTCGCATGGAATCCATGAGAGGGACAACCTTCTGAGGATTCAGGGAGATAGCCCCTATAAAGGGCTGAGTTTACACCTGACTCGCGATGAATTGCCATCAACAATAGCTATGGTTACTTCATAGTTTAAAGATCGCTTTTCTACACACACAAGAACATCATAAGTCAGACAAGGTAGACATTTATGGCCTTATTATTCGGATCAGGAAAATAAGCCAGGGATAATATCCTTGATTCTCTAAGCCAGAGGTCACAGACATTTTCTGAATGGTCAGTTAGTGAATGTTTTTGGCCCTGTGGTCCATGCAGTCTCTAGTGAAAGACACAGCCACAATTAATATGTAGACTAATTAGTGTGACTGTGATCCAATAAAACTTTATACACAAAAGCAAGGTAGCAGACTGGATTTGGCCTGTGGACTATAGTTTTCGAGTCCCTGTTCTAAGGCATGTTGGTAGCAGGTAGCAGATAGGAAGCACTCCACAAATGGCAGCTGGATGAATAAAATAATGCATGAATGAACAATCTGGGACAAGACCCCAGGTCTTAATCTTAGTGCCATACTTGGCCCAGATAGCACCCCATTAATTAAACTTATAGTAACTTAAGAAAATGAAATTTACTTTTTGATTTTTATATGCAAAAAAAATTACCTGTATGCTGAGGTAGATACTCTTTAAGGGAATCCTAAAATGGAAACTTTCAACAAAGGAAATAGACTATTAAAAATATGTAAATTTTTATAGACATTTAAACAAATATGTACTGCCTCAGTATTGGCTTCAGCTTAGAGCTGATTGACAGCAGAAAATAGAAGACTTTGCCTTCTATCTTAAAAGAGCATGATTAATTTCATCCATCCATCTCAGGGTCTTCCTTCTAGGTACAGCAAAATATCCGGAGTAGGCTGGAGGAAAGGAGTCTAAAGAGGGTTGTGCCCCTTTTTCTCTGATTCCAGCTGGAGCTCTGAACTCTTCATCCTTGTTTTCCCTCCCCGTGTCCTCCATGGTCCTGCCCTTCCTCGTGGTTTCTTCACAGCCTCCAAGACGGAGAAGTGATGAACTCTTTATGTAGGGAAAGTCTCTGAAGATGGGAGCAAAGCCCTTATACTTCAATTATTCAGTCAAAAGGATCCTATCAAGGCTCTACAATAATAACAGAGCACACAGGGAATGACCCATAACGTTCCATGAAATTTTATGCATACAAAGATGCTGCTGCTACAGGAGCTGCTACAAATGAGAGAATGTTTCTGATTGACGAGGTAAAAATGAACTGGACAACAGCATCCAGGAGTCAGAATCTACTCTCAGAAGATAATTCCACTAATTTCTATGGGTTTGTTGAAAATTTGAGCCAAGAAACTATAATAAAGGATATCAAGGCATCCTTTCCCCCTGTTGAAAAATGCCAGATACCTGGGTTATTAGAGATATAGCAACTAGAAAAATCCATTGAGCTATCCACTCTTGAGCTGTCATTTTGCATGCTTTCCAAATAACTGGAAGCAGAAGAGGTTACTGCATATATATAGGGTGAGTGGGGAAGTAACTGTCAGGTCAGTTCACTGGGCTATACAAAAGCCACATGCACCTAAAGTAACTAAAAATACAAAAGCAGTTGAAAGCTGAACATCACAAATGTAGTGGCTTAAAAAAGCCACACTTTTATTACCTCACAGTAATAGGAGTCCTGGCACAGCAAAGCTGTGTCCTCTGCAGAGGCGCAAAAGGCAGCCAGGTGTGGGATCTCACCAGAGACTCAACTGGAGAAGGCCCCCTCTGTGCTCCCCATGTTCAATGGCAGATTCCATTTCCCTGTGTCTTCAATATGCGTGACAGCTTGATTCTTCAAAGCCAGCAATGGAGAGAGAGACACTCTTCAGCAAGTCTGCCAGCAAAGACAGTCTCTATAACATAGCATAATCCCATCACCTTTGCTATTTTCTGTTACTTGTATGTAAATTGCAAGTACTGCCCACACTCAAAGAGAGTGATTTATGCAAGCTCGCGAACACCAAGAGTCAGGGATGATGGAGGACACCTTCAGGTCTGTCTGTCATGACTGTGTCATATTTCACTAAAGAAATATACTTTGAACATGAAAGCCTCAGATCTACCTGTTTTGTAACCCCAGAAAAGTTTCTTCACCTCTCTAGGACTCATGAAAATTATAGACAATAACACTGAGTTAATAAGATTGTTGCCTCTAAAAGATAATAAACATGAACATGTTTTGTAAACACTAATCTCAGTGAACATGAATTGGTCAATCAGTTCTCCCCCTTTCTTTCTATCCTACATAGTCTTCTACCCATATTTTCATTAGACCTAAATCTCTATGGTAACTACTTTCTGAATCAAATATCTAAGGAGACTTTAACTTAAAAACCAGGGGAAGTTGTCTATAATCCATACCAAAGTATGTATAAGTAATTCAAAAGGACAGAGTTTTCCCCTCCAGAGCGATTTTGGGTAAGTGGGATCAGCTCCACATTTCTCTTCCTAGGTGGTCAGTTTTGGGACCCATCATGTGGCAAAGGTTGGTAACTCATTGCTACAGACCCAGACTTTCCTTGCATGGGGTGGAGGTGCGGCTGGGTAGCAGCCTGAGCCTGGGATTAAATTTTTCAGCCCAGTTTTGTATCTGGGCAAAACACTGTGGCTGGGGGCTGACCAGTGGAATGTGGGGGAAAATGATGCATGGCACTTCCAAGCCAGGACCCAGAAAACCTCCTACAGAATCTCCACTCTCTCCTCTCCACTTTTCCACTGGATGCTGATACACTCAGAGTAACTTTGGGAGCCCAGTTTGAAAAGAGCAGCCTCTGTCATAGCCTCTCCCTGACTGCGTGAACATAGCTCCCCTCCATCACTGACCAGGCCTTAAGTTGGACAAGAAATAAGTTTGTGTTATGTTAAGCCATAGAGTTCTCTATTTACCCATCCTAATGGCTAGGGTTGTCTTCATAAATATATCTTGAAAAGGGATCAGTGGAATTTTTAAAAATACATATACTTCCTCTAACACAGTGCTTCTCAAACTTTAATATATAAAATTGATCAGGGGTCCTTTTAAAATGTTGGTTCTCATTTGGTAGAGGAGGGTCTGACTTGCTGCATTTCTGAACAGGCTCTGACATGATGTCCAGATTGGAGCACACTAGGAGTCATAAGGCCCCAACACAGTGGTTCTCAAACTTCACTGAGTATCAGAATGCCCTAAAGGGCTTGTTAAGATACAGATTGCTGGTCCCTTCCCAGAGTTGTGGGGTCAGGCCCAAGAATTTGTATTTCTAACAAGTTTTCAGACAATGTTGATGCTATTGGTCCAGGGACCACGTTGAGAACCACTGGGCTAAGCTATTCTGGTCCACACCCTTGCCTGACTTCTGTGAAACTCATGAGTCCTCAGGTCAGTGTCTCATTTATCACAAGTGTTTTGGATAAGAAAAAGGTAGTTGTAATCATCCAGAGTAGTTTTTCTATTATTTGTTTGTTTTATTTTTTTAAAATACTGATTTCCAAGTCCCAGTCCAGACTAACTTAATCGGAATTTGGAGAGGAGGGCAAGTACTGGGCATTAGTTGTGGTTTGTTTTTTTGTTTTTGTTTTTGTTATTTTTAAAGCAGCTCATGTGATTCTATGAACAAGCAGAGTTTACAACCATTGCCTTAAAGAAATGTCAAGTGTTGGGCGCCTGGGTGGCTCAGTGGGTTGAGCCGCTGCCTTCGGCTCAGGTCATGATCTCAGGGTCCTAGGATCGAGTCCCGCGTCCCTCGTCGGGCTCTCTGCTCAGCGGGGAGCCTGCTTCCCTTCCTCTCTCTCTGTCTGCCTCTCTACCTACTTGTGATCTCTGTCTGTCAAATAAATAAATAAAATCTTGGGGCGCCTGGGTGGCTCAGTGGGTTAAGCCGCTGCCTTCGGCTCAGGTCATGATCTCAGGGTCCTGGGATCGAGCCCCACATCGGGCTCTCTGCTCGGCAGGGAGCCTGCTTCCTCCTCTCTCTCTACCTGCCTCTCTGCCTGCTTGTGATCTCTCTCTGTCAAATAAATAAAATCTTAAAAAAAATTTATAAAAAAAAAATAAAAAATAAAACCTTAAAAAAAAAAAAAGAAATGTCAAGTGTTAGCAATCTGAGAGACGGGACTCTTGCTATTCCTTAAGCTGTTAACTATTGATATGAAGACCAGCTTTATCTAATTCTCTGACTAGTGGGAGAGGAGAGCTCAACTTCTTCAACATATGGTTTGTATCAACACTATTTGATTAGATAACTCTCCCCCTGCCTTTGACAAGAGGTTAAGTGAGGCTGAATTAATGTAAAAGAAACTCACGGGAGGTTCTCTAACTTAAAGAAAAAAAAAAGCAAGTGAAAACTAATAATAACAGGAGAGGAAGGAAGGAAGGAGAAAAGGAGAGAAGGAAGGCAGGAAGGAAGGAATGGTTGGTTGGTTGGTTGGTTGGAGACACACAGAGAGAGAGAAGGGAAGAGAAGAGAGGAGAAATGCAGAGAACGATGCATGCAGCAATTTTCCTGGGGAAATGGAAATTCCTTTGTTTCAAGTCAAGAATTATTTCTCGATCCTGTCAGAAATCACTTAGCAGGGGCACCTGGGTGGCTCAGTGGGTTAAGCCTCTGCCTTCGGCTCAGGTCATGATCTTGGGGTCCTGGGACAGAGCCCGAATCTGGCTCTCTGCTCAGCAGGGAGCCTGCTTCCCCCTCTCTATCTGCCTGCCTCTCTGCCGACTTGTGAACTCTGTCTGTCAAACAAATAAATAAAATCTTAAAAAAAAAAAAAAGAAATCACTTAGCAGTTATTCACATTGGTGGACAGAGCTGGACCTCACAGTGCCTTAGTATAAACCAGGCCAAGAAAGATACAGCAGTAGATTCCTTTGGAACTGACACCAAGGGGGATGTTTTCACCAAAGACAATAACTCAGGGTGATTAAAGTGCATTAACATTTCTTTATTACCAATTGCAGAAACCACTTGTGTCTGGTATACACACTAGCTACAAAAAATTATGCAGTCTTCTAGAAAGACATCATCTTCTGAGAAGCCCAAACATTCTCCTCACTGAGAGTTTAATGGATAATGGATGTGATTGGTCACATCCTATCCCTGATAGGATGTGCACTCTTCTGAGTAAAGTAGAGGGTAGTATTCCAATCATCATCTTGATGTCTTACTTTGACCCCTATGCCTGATAGAAACTCATCTTCCCAGGAGTGTCCCATGTGGCCAGTATGTGTGGCCAATAACTAGTCACATGGTGACCCTTCCCAATGGAGTTTTATGAAATGACAAGGAGGTGAGACAGGACAGCACGATGGCCAAGACCATGGACACTGAATTTATTCCTACCAGGCTTTCAGTTGTGATTACATGACTTATCATCTGTGAGACCTTTAGGTAGCTTCCTTGACAAAATCTCTACCTCATACCTATAGCCCCAGCAGCTAGACACTAGGTTGCAAATTATTTGAATAAAAATTAAAGGACATGATTCATCCTTGTAAAATAACTGGATATACCTAGATAAAGGACTATTCCCTGGGAGAAGGTACTGGCAAATATCTCCCACAAGTTATGTTTTAAATATATAATATAACACCACAATAACAGTATAAACAAAATATTGAGGAAGCATAAAAAAAGGGCAAACTGGGAATACAGCAGAGTAGGGACTCCCAGTGGCTCTTGGACCAGCAGCATCAGCATTATCTGGGTACTTGTTAAAATGCAAATTCTTTGGCCCCATTCTAGATTTACTGAATCTGAAACTCTGGGATGTGGCCTACCAATCTGTTTTAACTATCCTTCCATGGGATTCTGATGTGCCCTAAATATGATTATGATTGCCCTAAACCAATGGAATGAGGAGAGAACTTATGGCAGGGAGGTAGATAGGCAAAGGGTGTGAAGTGTTGTAGTTGGGTCATTTGGGATGCCAGTGCCCACTCTGGAAAAACAGGCAAACAAATGGGAAGGACCAGGATCAAATTGTGGATTTGAGAGGAAGAGGGCTGGAGAAAGTGGGGGTGGGGAGTTAAGCATGAAGAAAGTGAAACCAGGTGGGAGTGAGTCAAGGTCAGGAGCTGCATATGGGCAAATGCATGGCCCAAACCAAACAGATGAAATATCAAGAACCCAAGGTCTAGCGATTACTGGCAACGAAGACAGGCAGGCATGGTAAAGAGCCAAGACAGGATGCACAATATTGTAAGGACTGGTTTGTTGTCCAAGGTCTTATTGATCCAGGACCCAGAGAAGAGAATGTGACATGGGGTCTCTTCCTCGTACAGACACAACTCAAAGGGAAGTAAAGAGATCAGAAGGCTGAGCATTGAGACCTCCAGCAAATTAGTGTTTATTACACATCAAGGCTTAAAAGTTGACCTTTCAAAATTAAATTAAAAATCCTCTTGAAAATTGAAGAGGATATACCTTGCAGGATAACTGAGCTCCCTGTGCCCTACATGTTCAGATCTTCTCCTCTGAGAGATGGAGACTGACCTGAGGTTCTCCCTATGCCCAGAGCCCTTTTTGTCCACCAGCCTCACAACTCAGGTAAGATAGTCATCTGGTTCACTGCTTACCAGTTCCTGGTTCACCACTGCACTTGATCTGTCTCCTTCTGGGTTTAATTTCCTACTGACCTACTTTAGAATATCTCATTCAGCAACATTCTGTGAATGGGCACCACCCAGTCTTTGTTTAAATGGATTTCTAAAGATGACCCCTTTTTCCCACTCAATTCTATGAACATATTCCTCTTATTATCCTCTTGCCCTCGTTTTATTGATGAGAAATCCTTTCTACATATAAATGCTCCTTCTTAGATCCTTCTTTACTTCATATTTGGTGTTTTGCAATTTTTCCAAGATAAGTCTTTGTTTGGATGTATTTTTATTTATCCTGCTTGGTACTCATTGTGGTTCTTTTTTTTTTTTTTTTTTTTTCCTTCTCATTGTGGTTCTTAAGGTTTATTTGTAAACCTTATTATAAATTGGTAAAATTTCACTCATTATTGACTCAATTAAATGTGGTCTGATCACCACTACCTTTATTTTCTGTTTCTGATTCTTCTCATTTTATGCCTCAGCTTCTATATCATTCTATTTTTCTCTCTCTCTGCTGCATTTGGGGTTTTGTTTGTTGTTTTGTTTTTAAGATTTATTTATTGAGAGAGAGAGGATGACCTGGAGGGAAGTGGGCAGAGGGAGAGGGAATCTCAAGCAATCTCCCCCCACTGAGCACAGAGTCCAATGCAGGGCTCATCTCATCACCCTGGGATCATGACCTGAACCAAATACCGAGAGTTGGAAGCTCAACCGACTGAGCCACATAGGTGCCCCTCCATGCTGCATTTGCATAATTACCAAACTATGTCTTTCTGTTCATTAATGCTTTATCTAAGTTTAATCCACATATTTAACACATCAAATTAGGTTTTATATTATTTCAAGACTGTACTTTTTGTTAGAAATTCTATTTGGATCTTTTTCAAATATCCCTCTTCTAGTTCATAATGGGTTCTTTTCCCTATGGCTTCCATGCTATTTTAATTACTTAAAACATCCTTATTTAAAGTCTTTTGGATTCTCCCACTATCTCGATATTTTAGGATCCATCATTTCCTCATGTGATTTATAATTTTATTGTGAGCTTACCTTACCAGGTTTTATTCCCATCCTGGGGAGCTGGAAATTGTGGTAGTCTTGCCATGGAGAACTTTGCATTTGTTTCTTGCTGGCGCTCTAGGAATTCTCTGGTCCAGGAATCCATTTTACATTATTTATACCCCAGAGAAAAAGTCCTGTAGTGAAAATGCATGTAGTGAAAATTATAGCCCACACCCACAGCTTGTGCAGCAAGCCTAGTTTTTAAATTTCTCATAGAAGACTTTTATCCACCCATAGCCCAAGGCAGAAAAATACATTCAGGTCACTTCCCCATCCCTGTGCTGGTGGGAAGAATCCTTCTAGTGTTATCACTTAAGGGCTCTGACTTTATGTAAGTTCAACTTCTCTACCTCACACAGGCCTAAGGCCACATCTCTTGGCCTTATTTGGGTGTTCAAAACCCAGTTCCTTGGCCTTAAAGCACCCTATCCAATCTGATATCCCTCTTAACACTCATGATATCAGTTCATGATTTGTGTTCTGGCTTTAATTTCCCTTTCCATTTGTAACACAAAGGGCATTCTTTCTTTCATTCTCTTGCTCTTTTTCTTTCTCCATTCCTTTCTTTCTTCTTTTCTTTTCTTACAGCTCCATTATATATTTAAAGGTTTAGCTAAGTCTGACACAATGGGGAAAATGAGAGGTAAGGGACAGTCACAATCTCTCTTAAATAACACTCGCTCCTGTGACACTTTGAAGTGCTCTGCTACTCCCTGAGATCAATCTTCTGGCAACAGTGATTTGAAGCAATCCTATCCTAGGTCTCTCTTTCACTGTGACCAGACTGAAATGATGCCTTGTGTTTCATCGTGTCCTCACTGCCCACCACATGCCCTGCATTCATTCTTCCAAATGCTGTGCTAGTAACAAAAAAGGGGGAATCAAGAGAGTAGGTGGCTTCCAGGGCAAGCTCCCAGCTATGTATCAAAGGCAAATGCTTGTCAAAGAAACAGCACCTCATTTCAAGCCAGAGTGGCCACTACAGACCTGGCAGGGTGCCGTGGAACATTTTGTTTCCTCTTGTCTCTCCTTTCTATTTTCCTGTCTCCAACCACTGCTACAGCCCAGACTGGCAGATCTCAAAAGTAACTACTCTCATATCATAAAAACTTCCTAGTACACCTAATTGAAGACCTCATTTCTCATTTGTGTCAGTCAGGATAGGTTGGGTCAAACTGTCCTGACAGAAACAACCAGATTTCTTCCTTCTCATCTACATGACTGTCATCGTGGGTGACATGTATCAATTTCCATGGTCCAAAGAGGGTCCCATGGCCATGCCTCACCTCAAGAGTGCAGGTACTAATCCTAACCACATGCTAGAGAGGAGGACTGGAAATATTTGGGAAACAGAACTACGATTATCACACCACTCTATCCTCTAACAACTTCTTTGCCTAAGGACAGAGATCCTTTGGGGGTTACTCTTTGATCACCGCAGAGAAGCCACGAGGCAGTGCTAACTCTGTGGAGAGGTTGCTGCCGAGAAGAGCACCGTGGCCGCCCTTGGCAACTAATTATGCTGCGACCTGCTCTGACCAACTGGGGGCTAGAAAGGGCACATGCCATGTATTATATATATCTTCTACATGTAGGAACTGTTGTAGCTTATTTGAATCAGAGACCCTCCACAAGGCTAGACTTTTCTTTTTTCTTAGACTAACTTTTCACATAAAACAGCGATATTTCCTTCTCAGAACTATTTTAGGATTTTATGGTTTATGGGTCACTTTAGTTGGATTTTCTGAGACGGAATGATCACTCTCCTCATTTTATATATGCTCAAACTAAGACTAAGAGAAGAGGTAACATTAGGTTTTCCTCAGTTTGCTCATCTACCAAATGGAACTAATCATATATACCTTGTAGGTTTATTGTGAAAGGGACAGATGTAATATACATATAATGTAAGCATGATGTGAGTACTCAGCAAATGTTCATTCCCTTTCCAGGTCAGAGACATGGGAGATCAATGGGGTATAGATTGGTTGGGGACTTCTTTACAAAAGAGATGTGTCTCGAACTAAAGGCATTTCACTGAGTATAAAACATTGACTTAAAATCAGTAACAGCAATAACAACAACAAAACAATATATACCCAGTTCTAAAAGGGCATTACTACTTCCAAAATAAAAAGTGTTAAAAAATAGTATTACTGTGTATAAGGTTTCCTTACAAATATTAACTTGCTGAAGCCACAGGGTACCTGTATGAGATAGGTGCCATTGCTGTCATGATTTACTGGTGGTGATAGTGGGGCATAGAGAGGTTAAGCTATTGGCCGAAGATCACACAGGGATGGACACAAACAATCAGTCTGGCTCCAAATCCATGCCCTTAGCTGATAGAGTTTCCTAATGCAGCAAAGAAAGTCTATTTGGGATTACAACTGCACGTGAAGAACTTGTCATCTCTACAAGTGGTGTGTGGCATCCCCCCAAAGCTGGAAAGTGGCACACTCTTCCTTCTCACCATCACCTCCTGACATGGTGGAAGGCGTGGCTCAGAGACGCTGTGATCTGGTGGCCGATGAGCTGGAAGGCAGCAGTGTGGTTTTGAAACCCATATGTCACTTTTCTTTAACATCTGAGTTTCCACAGCTCTTATCTACAGATGGCTATGAAATTTACAGACTTTTTTAGTACCTATTAAGTATTTTATGCAATCTTTAATACCTTGCATCACAACCAGAGCAAGCGTACTGCAATCCTATTTGTTGGTTTAGCAGCCTAAGTACACTGTAACAAATGGGCTGGAATTTTAATTTATTTCACAAGTAGATATCCTCAGTCTTTCCTTTTAAACTCTAAAATGCTACACAGACAAATTGTAGATCTAATTTCAGTTGAACTGCACAAGTAAAGGTACTATTAAAATAATTAATAATTACTAGAGGTTAGCCAGATAATTCCGTATCCAATTCTCTGTTAGGTCTTTGTCAAAAGCAAGAGTCCTCTGTTCATTTCCTTGTGCACTTGTTCATTTCTGAAATCATTTCTAGATGGTTCTAGATAGATATTTTGTGGAGTCATTGGGAAAGTAAAATGCTAAACAGTAACGTCTCAGAATCACATAAAAACCAAGAGATTTAACTGGGCTAAACTGCCCAGGTTCAGAGGACCTTCCAATGAGAATTTTTCTACCAAAGAGATCACTGAATAAGTAGTCTGTGACATTCCTTTATTTGCATAAACACTTCACCCCAGTACAGGTGACTCTTCCCAAAGAAATTAAAAGTGAAAGAAATATATGGGAAGAGAGCTAGAGTGTATTTACCACCGTCTAAAAAGGAAATGTTAAATAAACAAAACACAGCCAGCCCCTCCAAAAAAACAAAACTCAAAAAGCTCCTCCTTAATCGACATGCACCAATTAATTTTAATTAGACCACAAGCCCCTCCTGCTTACCTCCCAGTCGTTGAGGGGTTAATGGAATTAGGGAGGGCTACCAGGATAACTGATGAGTGATTCTTGCATGAATAATAATTCCTGAGTGGGAGGGAGATGTGCTACTTCCCTCCCCATCTCAAGGTACTTCAGGCTCAACTGGATATAAAAATTAGACAGTGTTCTTTCTGCTTCATACATCACCCAACAGAACACAGCTGGCTGTTTGGCTCCAGGGCAAACACATTTGAATAGACAAAAATACAGGCTATGTTAGGGTAACTTGACTGAATTGCCCTTCAACCAGAATGTTTTCTTATTCATTCATTTATTTATTTGTTTATTTATTTGACAAGGTAGGAGGGCTTTGAAGAGTTCAATTCCCAAAACACCCCTTCTTTCAATAAGAACCATTTCTACCCTGAAATCTTGTTTTATCATTGATCAGTATAACCACAGTCAGCATCATCTTCACTGATAGGAATCTCAAAATGACAAGAGAGCTGCTGGGCTCTGAATTTAAGAAGGCTTCGTTCAAAGTGGCAACAATCCAGGCTTATTCAACATACTTCCCCATTCTTTTTTTTCCAACCTCTGGGAATCATCATTGCTTTACAGGCCTAATGCCAATCTATAAAGTTATAATCTCTTGTAAAGCCTATGAGAAGTGTTCCTGTAACAGCCACCTGCCCCTCTTTGGGTTGTGGGGAGCTGCCCTGCTCATTTAGGGACAGCTGATCTGCAGCCAAGTTTAAGATTTACTGGCTGATCATTGTTCAAAAGTAAACACGGGGTTTTCAGAGGGAGGGGGGAGATGAATGCTGGAAGATTAAAAGCCAGGAGAAATGGAGGCATAAAAAAGAAAAAAAAAATAGGCCTTTGGAATTGGATTTCAGTGCTCCTGCCTTCTTTCCTGTAGCCAGGATGAGTAAAGAAACAAATCTCCCATTTTATCAAATCACAACACAACTCAATGGAAAATAAAAGAATTACCAGTCCTGCTCCCAGGACTTTGTAGGAGAGAATGTTAATGGATTGGCCTTACAGACTTCACTAGAATCAGATTAAAGAGGTGAAAGAAATAACAGGGGGACAGACTCTACTAAAACAACAACAAAATTCTTTTCCCCAACTATGATGAAATTGACTCTGGTCTTATGCAAAAATGTATTTGATAAGAATTCTGATGCTTCAGGGCATGTGAACAATTGCTAAAATACCTAAGACAAAGGGAGAAATTATGGGTTCCTCCCACAAAGAGAATACTATTGTAAGAGCTACATAATTAAATTCAGATACATATTAAGTTCCTAATTTTTAACTTTAAAAAGACCAAAGTTTTTTCTTTTTAAAGGTAATCTATGGATGATTTGTAAAACCTACACAATACTTCTATACTTTGAATGTTGTATTATATTAGAAGAGTTTGCTCATTTTTTCACTCTGGGTATGTGTGCATATGTGTGTGCGTGTGTGTGTGTGTTACACACACACATACACACTTTAATGGATACTTTCTGTGTACAAAAATTACATTGTCTTTGCATAAAAGCACATACAGTTTTAGCAAAATTACCAGCCTAATGAAATCCACTTACTAAAAAAAATTTTTTTGAAATTCACTTTTATGTTCTTCCTTCCCTGCAACTTTTAAAACTTTACCCTTAAATAAATTGGTATTGACACCTCAAAATAAAGGACAACCAATGAGTGGTTTTGATTGCATAACTATCTTGTTCCTTCTGATCCTGGCAGGTGGTCTAAAAGCCTAAAAAAATCTCTTATGTCCATGAATGAGTTTTTGCAGGAGTGTAGGGATTTGGGCTAGAAACTATGTGACAAATAAAAACAAGAGTTTTTCCATGGTGCCCACGGAGTGGAGATTTTCGGAACTGGAAGGTGGCCGAGAGAGTGGATCCAGGAAATTAGAAGGGGGTTGTCTATTGACTCCTGCAAAGAGACAACCTCTGGACGCCTGGAGGATTTGGATCGATTCAGTAATTGGTTTTGAAGGCAGAGGGGGATGAACCCTGACACCCTGACTCATTTACTGCAGTGATTCTCAATGGAGAGAATAACAACTTGCTTGCAAAACTTCACGTGCTTCTACCCATTCCAGAGATTCTAATAGTCTGTATTCAGGAGAATATATGCCTGAACAGCAAAATCCTCAGGAACTTTGTCGGATGGAATCAGAATCACACAATCTGGTTAAGAAGGAGTCAAGGAATCACAGAGCCCAGGTCTTTGTGATAGGCATTGCCATGAAGTTCTAGTAAAGGTTATTAGTATTATTTCTTTAGTCAGTGTTCACAGGCACTCATTTGACAGAGCTCTCTATGACCCCTGGCCTTTTGGTTCCGCTATTTCATTGCTGCCAATGCCTACCTTGCCTTTGCTCTCCTTCCTCACTCCTCTGATGTCTCCATTTTACTGCGCTTAATCTACTGTCCTGAGTCTAACCCTCTTTTAAGACTAGGCTCACAGATCACTCTCCCTAACTCTTCATGTCTGAGGGAAAGCTTTCTCCTTCCTGTTCTCCTGGAATGGCAGGTTCCTGTCTATGCATGTTAGTACCTCCTATACCTGATTTGTTTATTTACTTGCTTATGTTCTCATTATATGCTGAGTTTTGTGAGGTCAGGGAGCAAGCTTCATTTGCCTTTGAAAGCCTCCTCTGTGTAAGGTCCAATGCCAAATAAACATCTTCTAAGTATTTGTGGAAATACACTAAATTGAAATTCTAAAACAGGCTTTTTAAGGATTTATTCAAAATTACAATTTTGAAAGACACAGCAAAGGAGAGAGAGATGGATGAACTTGAATTATTCAATGATCTTAAGTAATGGTGTCTAGGAAATAAAACTACAAGCTATAAATTATTGTCAAAGCTATACTTAAAAATGGAGTTCAGGTGGCTACCAAACAGAATATTCCGGTGAACGTTAAAGGTAGTCTAAACAGGGGCGCCTGGGTGGCTCAGTGGGTTAAGCCTCTGCCTTCGGCTCAGGTCATGATCCCAGGGTCCTGGGATCGAGCCCCACATCAGAGTCCCTGCTCAGTGGGGAGCCTGCTTCCTCCTCTCTCTCTCTGCCTGCCTCTCTGCCTACTGTGATCTCTCTCTGTCTGTCAAATAAATAAATAAAATCTTTAAAAAAAAAAAAGGTAGTCTAAACAGATACTACTGAATTGGATATTTTATCTTTGGATACATTTGATTTGGCGTGGCTTTCATTGTTTTAACAGGTGCACTTTCTGCTATCCCTTGCATCACCAGAGCCACAACAACCTATGGTGTGGGAAGATTTCTGGAATCTCTATGATCCTCTGTCTTTCCTTACTTTTCCTGACTATGCCAAGCCTGAATGACATGGCTCACCCCACTCTGTGAATTTTGTTTGGGAAGATGTATTACGTTGAGTCTAGAGGACAGAAAAAAAGAAACAATAAAATAGCTGATATTCACTGAGCATCTGCTATGTGCTGCCCGAAATTTCCAAAGAATTCTACATATACCAACAAACGTAAGCCTCATGATGACTGTTCAAGATTAATGTTTGCATCACTGGATTAGGAAACCGAACCTCACCAAGGTGAAGTCACTCTTCTAGAACTACACAACAGGAGGAGGGCACAGACAGAATTGGAACTGAGGCCTGACCCCATAATTCATGTGTGATTCCTGTGCCCCATGGCCCCTAGGCCCACTTGTGGACTGGTTCAGGGAGAATAAGGTCCACCACAAAGGGCTGACCCAGGGATCCCCTGCTATTGAGATGACACACACAGAAATATTTAGCTACACTCACAGAAGGAGTTGTATCGCAGAGCGAACATATTCATTAAACTGAGGCAATAAATCTGGAAAATTGCACATATAAACTTATTCATTTGACAAAATACTTATGTCCTTATCTTCATTGTAGGAGATCAATATTCCTTGACCACTCTTCCTGTATCCTATAGTGGAAAGAGGATTTCATCCCATTCACATTTAATGGAATAACTAAATGAGTGATTTTACTCCCTCCGTGTTATGTTTAATGCATATTGTGGTTTGTGATCATTTCCTCTTTTCCCATTCTTAATATTTTTTTGGCTTAAGTCTCCATTCATTTCCTTTCTCTCTGTTAATAATTTGGAAATTGCTTTTTAATGTGAATAGTTATTATTTTCTCATTCCTACAATAGCAAACTTTTATTCTTCTATTATTATATTTGAGTTTGAGAAGTAATCTTCCAACTCTTCCTATTGTCCTGCAGCTCAACAAGATCAAATATTCCCTTCAGAGTCATTTTCCTATGACCCATCCTTACTCCCAACTCTTAGATTTTGTTGAGATAAACCTTAGTTCTAGGCTATTGGCTTTGTTTTCTTCCACAACAGAAAGCCTCTTCTGTTTAAAAAAAAAAAACAAAAAAAAAAAACTTTAACAAATATATTTTTTTCTGAGACACTTCTCAGCCATTTATATTGACTTACATGTTGTATGATTTGGTGGTTAACAAAATTTTCACTTTTCCCCATTTTTGCTTTGTCATCACAAATTAATCATTGATTATTTAAAATATTTTTGTGTATTTTTCCCTAGGTAAATGAAATCTTCAATTAATTTTTCTCCTTTTGTGCTTCTCTTTTTGTTCATTGTTATTTCATGATCTTTGGGCTTCCAGAACTATAAATAAGAACTCTTATACTACTAGAATCCCTTCCTCTATGTAAGTGAATTGTTCTTTCTGGGTAGAAACTTATGTACATTCTCTTTATCCTTTAGAGGTGTGTCTTTTATTTAATTCTGCTTGAGACTAAGTCAGCTCAGTTCATCTCCTCATTCAAATTCTGCTGAACTTAGAGACATTTTCTTCTGTGGTCTAGGTAAGTAACCCTTTTCATCTCTCTGAAACTCCCACTGATTGCACGTTGGTCCTGAAGCTGCCCTCTCTACCTCCTGCTCTCCCCTTCTGGCTTCTGTATCTTTGCCTATTTGAGGAATGAGCTATTTCTTTGGCTGATCTTCCACCCCCACACTTCTGTTTCCAACGGGGTCTATTATCTTCCTCATCCTCTTCTTTCCCCTCTTCTTCTTCTTTAGACTTATTTATTTATTTGGGTGGGGGAGGAGAAAGATCAAAGAGAGAGTGTCAAGCAGACTTCCACTGAGCACAGAGCCCCACACAAGGAATCGATCTCATGACCCTGAGACTATGACCCTGAGATTATGACCTGAGCCAAAACCAAGAGTCAGACGCTTTAACCAACTTAGCCACCCAGGTGCCTTCAACAGGGTCTATCTTCTTTTTCAAATCCTTTATTGGACTTTTTAAGTCATGGACCATGTTTCCTAAATTCAAAACAGAAGTCCTTTCTTGTGTTCCAACTTTACTCACTTGAGAGCCTAGTGCTTTTTATGAAAGATCTTAATTGATATTTTTTATTATCCCTACCTCAATGAGGAATGCTTGTTCCAGACAATCAGATTGGTTTTCCCCTCTCAGACTGCTAATGTCTTTGAGTTGTAACCTCTCTTTGTCTCAGTATAAGTTTTGGGAAGTCCAATTAAGCTGTAAGTTCTTTTGAACAATAGAAAGTCAGAAAATGGCAACTAGTTCACCCTTCACCAAGGCTTTCTGCTCCTGGACCTCCTAGCAACATGTAACAGCTCTCTCTGAAACTCAGGAACTGGGAGCAACTCCATGCACCCGTGTAACTGCCCCTACCCTTGTCTTCCAGGGCCAGCTGGATGAGGCAAGCCTTTCCGAGATGATAGAAAATTGGATGGTGCAACATTTCCTGAAGAAAATGTTGAAGAAATGTTGAAGAAATGTCAGCTGACCAGTCTGGCAAGTACAAAATTCTAGACTTCACTTCAGTCCTCAGGATAAAGATTTCCTGTCTACAATGGTACCCTGACTCTTTCCTAGATAGAACTAATCCTGGACCTGCTCTTTCCCTATAAATGAAATCTAAAATCTAAGATCCCTCCAGGTCTACCAGCTCCCCCTCATTGATGCCCATGCTACAGACTAAAATAGCAGGGAATGAGAGCCAGGGCCCTATGTTCTAGTTGCTGTGTTCCCAGAATTTCCTCAGAACATACTCACTGAGCATTCATTATGTCCTGACAGTGGGACATGTCAAAATGGAACCATCAGAGGTATTCATAGCTTTATCTGGGACACAATATCTAATGTTTGTTTAAAAAGGTTGTTAAGGGGCACCTGAGTGGCTCAGTGGGTTAAGCTGCTGCCTTCGGCTCAGGTTATGATCTCAGGGTCCTGGGATCAAGTCCCGCATCGGGCTCTCTGCTCTGCGGGGAGCCTGCTTCCCCCTCTCTCTGCCTGCCTCTCTGTTTACTGTGATCTCTCTCTGTCAAATAAATAAATAAAATCTTAAAAAATAAATAAATATATAAAAAGGTTGTTAAAAGTACAGTTAAAAGAACTGAAAGGTTCTAGACAATCTGTGAAGATAAATAACACAGGAGGAGAAGAGCTACAATCGTTTTTGTTTTATGATGTATAAATTGTGCAAACCTTGATTGATATTATGCATTTTAAGGGGTACAAAATCATTGAGGTCATTTTAGAATGACCTTTTCTGCTTAAGAGGCCTTCAGAGCTAACAAAACAAATTCACTAGCACCACACAGATTCCCAAGAGAACTCCTGATATAATACCTATTATTATCATTCCCATAACTCTGATGAGTCCGCAGTCCAGCTTAGGTTAAATGACTTGCCAAAGAAAAAATAAATAGTGGAACCTAAATCTGCCAAAAGCCAACTCCAATATAGCATGCAAATCCCTACCACAGGATCCCCAATAACACTGAATAGTGATGGCATAGCAAAATGCTAGTTTTAATCTCCTAAAGCAATGGTTCAGTTTCTACAGTGTAACCAATTGGCAAATATAATTTAGCAGGGCATGCATTAACTTTCTAGCCCAGAGACAGATTCACAAGCAGATTCTTTTCCTTTGAATAACTGTGACTGTACACAAAGTTAGACAATGTAAGGGCAGAAAACCACAAGCTTTAATGTCACCTTCAGGTTCCTAAGATCGAGTAGGGAAAAATGGGGAGTGATCACTACCATAGAAGGAAATAGGGAATTACCGTCACTTGTCTTTCTGCAGGAAAATATACTTAATATGGTAGAAAAGGATGTAGCACTCATCTGGAATCTTATGCGTCCTAACAAATTATATATATATTTTTTCTCTCCCAGCAGGAGAGGAACAATGCTGTCATCAACAGGGGTCAGCCACACACTATTAGCACATGGACTGGGGAAGGGTCCCATTGACATTGGAGCCTCTCTGGGTATAGGGCCAGTTGGCTAGAGTGTTGACGCCTATCAAGGGTTGCCTGGCATTCAACAGTGCAGCTGCCAAGACATAAGTAATTCTCCCATCCTTTAAGTATGCACAGCTAACCACGTATGTAGAGCTAACCTAACAGTATGCATAGCCAACTCATCTTAAAGAGGGTGTCGTAAGCCTATTATATTGAAGTCCAATAAGCTTACCCAATTAAAGGACAGCCCCATTAGCCAGGTCATAGTGTTATTTAATTGAGGGTCCTGGTCCCCCAAAGACTTCTGTTTTAGAGAGCTAATTTATGTATTGAGTATACATAAATACACACCCAGCCTTAGGTCTTGCACCTGCAGGGTCTCCCAGCTACTGTATAGTTGCTCCTTTTCTTGAACTCCTACCTTCCTTACTCTCTCAGCTTCATCATTCCCTAGGCACTTGCTTTCTTATTTGAATGCTTCATCTCTAGAAGCCTATTATTATTTTCCCCACTCCAGATACCAAATTTATAATAGATTATTTCTAATTCTAACTTCAATTAAGTCTTTTTAAAAAATTCATGCTTGTGCTATTAATTGCTTTACTTTTTTCAAAAGAAAAACTCCTTGCACACACCCTATTTTACTCAAGCCTCATTTCTGAGGGAGCTTTTCTAAAACACCATACATGGGTACAGGACCGCTGAGAGCCAGCAGGTTGAGACTGGGTGAGGTGGGTTAGCTCACTGCCTCTCCAATTTTATCTAAGCCAACCGTTGCTTCCACATGTGATACTACACGAGCTTGCGGTAAGGAACAGATCATAGTAAGGAAAATCCAAGTGGTTACTCATAGTTTGCTGGTGAGACAGTTTTCCTACAGACTTAACAGAAGGGTCTCAAATCTACAGAAAAGATAATCTCTAGGCTGACCAAATTATTTCCTATATAGAGATACTATGAGAAAAAAATTGAAAAAAGAAACTTTCCTAAGTTGTCCACTCTAAAACATCAAAGTAAATACCTTATAAGTGCTTAGGTTTCAGTTCCTTATTTTGTTTTTTAAGTATAAACATAATGTAATTTCTGAAATTTTTGTCTTTTTTTAATTAAAAAAGTCAATTTTTTCATTTTAATTCTGTTTTAATTAACAGTGTTATGTTAGCTTCAGGTGTACAATATCATGATTCCACACTTCCATACAACACCCGAACAGCAAGTACACTCCTTCAGCCCCATCCCCTATTTCACCCATTCCCCCCCACCTCCCCTCTGCTAACCATCAGTTTGTTCTCTATAGTTAAGAGTCTGTTTCTTCATTGGATTATTTGTTCTTTGGGTGTTGAGTTTGCTAAGTTCTTTATAGATTTTGGACACTAGCCCTTTATCTGATATGTCGTTTGCAAATATCTTCTCCCATTCTGTCAGTTGTCTTTTGGTTTTGTTCACTGTTTCCTTTGCTGTGCAAAAGCTTTTGATCTTGATGAAATCCCAATAGTTCATTTTTGCCCTTGCTTCCCTTGCCTTTGGCGATGTTCCTAGGAAGACATTGCTGCAGCTGAGGTGGAAAAGGTTGCTGCCTGTGTTCTCCTCAAGGATTTTGATGGATTCCTTTCTCACATTGAGGTCCTTCATCCGTTTTGCGTCTATTTTCGTGTGTGGTGTAAGGAAATGGTCCAATTTCATTTTTCTGCATGTGGCCGTCCAATTTTCCCAACACCATTTATTGAAGAGGCTGTCTTTTTTCCATTGGACATTCTTTGCTGCGTTGTTGAAGATGAGTTGACCATAGAGTTGAGGGTCTATTTCTGGGCTCTCTATTCTGTTCCATTGATCTCTGTGTCTGTTTTTGTGCCAGTACCATGCTGTCTTGATGATGACAGCTTTGTAATAGAGCTTGAAGTCCGGAATTGTGATGCCACCAAATTTGGCTTTCTTTTTCAATATTCCTTTGGCTATTCAAGGTCTTTTCTGGTTCCATATAAATTTTAGGATTATTTGTTCCATTTCTTTGAAAAAAAAAAAAAAAGGATGGTATTTTGATAGGAATTGCATTAAATGTGTAGATTGCTTTAGGTAGCATAGCCATTTTCATAATATTTGTTCTTCCAATCCAGGAGCATGGAACATTTTTCCATTTCTTTGTGTCTTCCTCAATTTCTTTCAAGAAATGGGCAGAAGACATGAATAGACATTTCTGCAAAGAAGACATCCAGATGGCCAACAGACACATGAAAAAGTGCTCCACATCCCTCGGCATCAGGGAAATACAAATCAAAACCACAATGAGATATCACCTCACACCAGTCAGAATGGCTAAAATTAACAAGTCAGGAAATGAAAGATGCTGGCAAGGATGCGGAGAAAGGGGAACCCTCCTACACTGTTGGTGGGAATGCAAACTGGTGCAACCACTCTGGAAAACAGCATGGAGGTTCCTCAAAATGTTGAAAATAGAACTACCCTATGACCTAGCAATTGCACTACTGGGTATTTACCCTAAAGGTACAAATGTGGTGATCCGAAGGGGCACGTGCACCCAAATGTTTATAGCAGCAATGTCTACAATAGCCAAACTATGGAAAGAACCTAGATGTCCATCAACAGATGAATGGATAAAGAAGATGTGGTATATATACACAATGGAATACTATGCAGCCATCAAAAGAAATGAAATCTTGCCATTTGCGATGACGTGGATGGAACTAGAGGGTATCATGCTTAGAGAAATAAGTCAATCAGAGAAAGACAGCTATCAAATGATCTCCCTGATATGAGGAAATGGAGATGTAACATGGGGGGGGGGGTTTATGGGGGTAGGAGAAGAATAAATGTAACAAGATGGGATTGGGAGGGAGACAAACCTTAAGTGACTCTTAATCTCACAAAACAAACTGAGGGTTGCTGGCAGGGAGGGGGGTTGGGAGAGGGCAGTGGGGTTATGGACTTTGGGGAGGGTATGTGCTATGGTGAGTGCTGTGAAGTGTGTAAACCTGGCGATTCACAGACCTGTACCACTGGGGATAAAATCTATATTATATGTTTATAAAAAAAAAATTAAAAAATAAAAAAAAAAAAAGAATCTGTTTCTTCCATAAGAGACTCTTAATCTCACAAAACAGAGGGTTCCCCGGGGGAGGGAGGTATGGAGAGGGTGGTCAAATTATGGACATTGGGGAGGGTATGTGCTATGGTGAGTGCTGTGAAATGTACAAGCCTGACGATTCACAGACCAGTAACCCTGGGGCAAATAACACATTATATGTTAATGAAAAAATAAAAGTCTGTTTCTTGTCTTACCTCTACTTTTCTCTATGATCATTTGTTTGGTTTCTTAAATTCCTCATATGAATGAATTCATGTATTGTCTTACTCTGCTTGACTTAGTTCACTTAGCATTGAACCTTCTAGATCCAATCATGTTATTGTGAATCACAAGGTTTCATTCTTTTTTATGGTCAAGTAATATTTCATTATATATATGCTCACAACTTTTTTTTTTTTTAATTTTTTTATTTTTTCAGCATAACAGTATTCATTATTTTTGCACCACACCCAGTGCTCCATGTAATCCGTGCCCTCTACAATACCCACCACCTGGTGCCCCCAACCTCCCACCCCCCACCCCTTCAAAATTCTCAGATCGTTTTTCAGAGTCCATGGTCTCTCATGGTTCACCTCCCCTTCCAATTTCCCTCAACTCCCTTCCCCTCTCCATCTCCCCTTGTCCTCCATGCTATTTGTTATGCTCCACAAATAAGTGAAACCATATGATAATTGATTCTCTCTGCTTGACTTATTTCACTCAGCATAATCTCTTCCAGTCCTGTCCATGTTGCTACAAAACTTGGGTATTCATCCTTTCTTTTTTCTTTTTTTTTTTTTTACACCTTTATAAACATATATTTTTATCCCCAGGGGTACAGGTCTGCGAATCGCCAGGTTTACACACTTCACAGCACTCACCATAGCACATACCCTCCCCAATGTCCATAACCCCACCCCCCTCTCCCAACCCCCTCCCCCCATCAACCCTCAGTTTGTTTTGTGAGATTAAGAGTCACTTATGGTTTGTCTCCCTCCCAATCCCATCTTGTTTCATTTACTCTTCTCCTACCCCCCTCAACCTCCCATGTTGCATCTCCTCTCCCTCATATCAGGGAGATCATATGATAGTTGTCTTTCTCCGATTGACTTATTTCACTAAGCATGATACCCTCTAGTTCCATCCACGTCGTCGCAAATGGCAAGATTTCATTTCTTTTGATGGCTGCATAGTATTCCATTGTGTATATATACCACATCTTCTTTATCCATTCGTCTGTAGATGGACATCTAGGTTCTTTCCATAGTTTGGCTATTGTAGACATTGCTGCTATAAACATTCGGGTGTACGTGCCCCTTGGGATCACTACGTTTGTATCTTTAGGGTAAATACCCAGCAGTGCAATTGCAGGGTCATAGGGTAGTTCTATTTTCAACATTTTGAGGAACCTCCATGCTGTTTTCCAGAGTGGTTGCACCAGCTTGCATTCCCACCAACAGTGTAGGAGGGTTCCCCTTTCTCCACATCCTCGCCAGCATCTGTCATTTCCTGACTTGTTAATTTTAGCCATTCTGACTGGTGTGAGGTGATATCTCATGGTGGTTTTGATTTGTATTTCCCTGATGCCGAGTGATATGGAGCACTTTTTCATGTGTCTGTTGGCCATCTGAATGTCTTCTTTGCAGAAATGTCTGTTCATGTCCTCTGCCCATTTCTTGATTGGATTATTTGTTCTTTGGGTGTTGAGTTTGCTAAGTTCTTTATAGATTTTGGACACTAGCCCTTTATCTGATATGTCATTTGCAAATATCTTCTCCCATTCTGTCAGTTGTCTTTTGGTTTTGTTCACTGTTTCCTTTGCTGTGCAAAAGCTTTTGATCTTGATAAAATCCCAAAAGTTCATTTTTGCCCTTGCTTCCCTTGCCTTTGGCGATGTTCCTAGGAAGATGTTGCTGCGGCTGAGGTCGAAGAGGTTGCTGCCTGTGTTCTCCTCGAGGATTTTGATGGATTCCTTTCTCACATTGAGATCCTTCATCCATTTTGAGTCTATTTTTGTGTGTGGTGTAAGGAAATGATCCAATTTCATTTTTCTGCATGTGGCTGTCCAATTTTCCCAACACCATTTATTGAAGAGGCTGTCTTTTTTCCATTGGACATTCTTTCCTGCTTTGTCGAAGATGAGTTGACCATAGAGTTGAGGGTCCATTTCTGGGCTCTCTATTCTGTTCCATTGATCTACGTGTCTGATTTTGTGCCAGTACCACGCTGTCTTGATGATGACAGCTTTGTAATAGAGCTTGAAGTCCGGAATTGTGATGCCACCAAATTTGGTTTTCTTTTTCAATATTCCTTTGGCTATTCGAGGTCTTTTCTGGTTCCATATAAATTTTAGGATTATTTGTGCCATTTATTTGAAAAAAATGGATGGTACTTTGATAGGAATTGCATTAAATGTGTAGATTGCTTTAGGTAGCATAGACATTTTCACAATATTTATTCTTCCAATCCAGGAGCATGGAACAGTTTTCCATTTCTTTGTGTCTTCCTCAATTTCTTTCATGAGTACTTTATAGTTTTCTGAGTATAGATTCTTAGTCTCTTTGGTTAGGTTTATTCCTAGGTATCTTATAGTTTTGGGTGCAATTGTAAATGGGATGGACTCCTTCATTTCTCTTTCTTCTGTCTTGTTGTTGGTGTAGAGAAATGCAACTGATTTCTGTGCATTGATTTTATATCCTGACACTTTACTGAATTCCTGTACAAGTTCTAGCAGTTTTGGAGTGGAGTCTTTTGGGTTTTCCACATAGAGTATCATATCATCTGTAAAGAGTGATAGTTTGACTTCTTCTTTGCCAATTTGGATGCCTTTAATTTCCTTTTGTTGTCTGATTGCTGAGGCTAGGACTTCTAGTACTATGTTGAATAGCAGTGGTGATAACGGACATCCCTGCCGTGTTCCTGACCTTAGCGGAAAAGCTTTCAGTTTTTCTCCATTGAGAATGATATTTGCGGTGGGTTTTTCATAGATGGCTTTGATAATATTGAGGTATGTGCCGTCTATCCCTACACTTTGAAGAGTTTTGATCAGGAAGGGATGCTGTACTTTGTCAAATGCTTTTTCAGCATCTGTGGAGAGTATCATATGATTCTTGTTCTTTCTTTTATTAATGTGTTGTATCACATTGATTGATTTGCGGATGTTGAACCAACCTTGCAGCCCTGGAATAAATCCCACTTAGTCGTGGTGAATAATCCTTTTAATGTACTGTTGAGTCCTATTGGCTAGTATTTTGGCGAGAATTTTTGCATCTGTGTTCATCAAGGATATTGGTCTGTAGTTCTCTTTTTTGTTGGGATCCTTGTCTGGTTTTGGGATCAAGGTGATGCTGGCCTCATAAAATGAGTTTGGAAGTTTTCCTTCTATTTCTATTTTTTGGAACAGTTTCAGGAGAATAGGAATTAGTTCTTCTTTAAATGTTTGGTAGAATTCCCCCAGGAAGCCATCTGCCCCTGGGCTTTTGTTTGTTTGGAGATTTTTGATGACTGTTTCAATCTCCTTACTGGTTATGGGTCTGTTCAGGCTTTCTATTTCTTCCTGGTTCAGTTGTGGTAGTTTATATGTCTCTAGGAATGCATCCATTTCTTCCAGATTGTCAAATTTGTTGGCATAGAGTTGCTCATAGTATGTTCTTATAATTGTCTGTATGTCTTTGGTGTTCGTTGTGATCTCTCCTCTTTCATTCATGATTTTATTTATTTGGGTCCTTTCTCTTTTCTTTTTGATAAGTCTGGCCAGGGGTTTATCAATCTTATTAATTCTTTCAAAGAACCAGCTCCTAGTTTCGTTGATTTGTTCTATTCTTTTTTTGGTTTCTATTTCATTGATTTCTGCTCTAATCTTTATGATTTCTCTTCTCCTGCTGGGTTTAGGGTTTCTTTCTTGTTCTTTCTCCAGCTCCTTTAGGTGTAGGGTTAGGTTGTGTACCTGAGACCTTTCTTGTTTTTTGAGAAAGGCTTGTACCACTATATATTTTCCTCTCAGGACTGCCTTTGTTGTGTCCCACAGATTTGACCCATTGTGTTTTCATTATCATTTGTTTCCATGAATTTTTTCAATTCTTCTTTAATTTCCTGGTTGACCCATTCATTCTTTAGAAGGATGCTGTTTAGTCTCCATGTATTTGGGTTCTTTCCAAATTTCCTCTTGTGATTGAGTTCTAGCTTTAGAGCATTGTGGTCTGAAAATATGCAGGGAATGATCCCAATCTTTTGATACCGGTTGAGACCTGATTTAGGACCCAGGATGTGATCTATTCTGGAGAATGTTCCATGTGCACTAGAGAAGAATGTGTATTCTGTTGCTTTGGGATGAAATGTTCTGAATATATCTGTGATGTCCATCTGGTCCAGTGTGTCATTTAAGGCCTTGATTTCCTTGTTGATCTTTTGCTTGGATGATCTGTCCATTTCAGTGAGGGGAGTGTTAAAGTCCCCTACTATTATTGTATTCTTGTCGATATGTTTCTTTGATTTTGTTATTAATTGGTTTATATAGTTGGCTGCTCCCACGTTAGGGGCATAGATATTTAAAATTGTTAGATCCTCTTGTTGGATACTTCCTTTGAGTATGATATAGTGTCCTTCCTCATCTCTTATTATAGTCTTTGGCTTAAAATCTAATTGATCTGATATAAGGATTGCCACTCCTGCTTTCTTCTGATGTCCATTAGCATGGTAAATTCTTTTCCACCCCCTCACTTTAAACCTGGAGGTGTCTTCAGGTTTAAGATGAGTTTCTTATAGGCAACATATAGATGGGTTTTGTTTTTTTATCCATCCTGATACCCTGTGTCTTTTGATTGGGGCATTTAGCCCATTAACATTCAGGGTAAGTATTGAGAGATATGAGTTTAGTGCCATTGTATTGCCTGTAAGGTGATTGTTATTGCATATTGTCTCCGTTTCTTTCTGATCTACTACTTTTAGGGTCTCTCTTTGCTTAGAGGACCCCTTTCAATATTTCCTGTAGAGCTGGTTTGGTATTTGCAAATTCTTTTAGTTTTTGTTTGTCCTGGAAGCTTTTAATCTCTCCTTCTATTTTGAATGATAGCCTAGCTGGATATAGTATTCTTGGCTGCATGTTTTTCTCATTTAGTACTCTGAATATATCATGCCAGCTCTTTCTGGCCTGCCAGGTCTCTGTGGATAAGTCTGCTGCCAATCTAATATTTTTACCATTGTACGTTACAGACTTCTTTTCCCGGGCTGCTTTCAGGATCTTTTCTTTGTCACTAAGACTTGTAAATTTTACTATTTGGTGACGGGTTGTGGACCTATTCTTATTGATTTTGAAGGGGGTTCTCTGAACCTCTTGAATTTTGATGCCTTTTCCCTTTGCCATATTGGGGAAATTCTCTCCAATAATTCTCTCCCATATACCTTCTGCTCCCCTCTCTGTTTCCTCTTCTTCTGGAATCCCAATTATTCTAATGTTGTTTCGTCTTATGGTGTCACTTATCTCTCGAATTCTCCCCTCGTGGTCCAGTAGCTGTTTGTCCCTCTTTTGCTCAGCTTCTTTATTCTCTGTCATTTGGTCTTCTATATCGCTAATTCTTTCTTCTGCCTCCTTTATCCTAGCAGTGAGAGCCTCCATTTTTGATTGCACCTCATTAATAGCTTTTTTGATTTCAACTTGGTTAGATTTTAGTTCTTTTATTTCTCCAGAAAGGGCTTTTATATCTCCCGAGAGGGTTGCTTTAATATCTTCCATGCCTTTTCCAAGCCCGGCTAGAACCTTGAGAATCGTCATTCTGAACTCTAGATCTGACATATTACCAATGTCTGTATTGATTAGGTCCCTAGCCTTTGGTACTGCCTCTTGTTCTTTTTTTTGTTGTGAATTTTTCCGCCTTGTCATTTTGTCCAGATAAGAGTTTATGAAGGAGCAAGTAAAATACTAAAAGGGTGGCAACAACCCCAGGAAAATATGCTTTAGCCAAATCAGAAGAGATCCCAAATTGTGAGGGTGGAGAAAGGGGATAAAAAGGGGTTCAAAAAGAAAAAAAAAAAAAAAGAAACTATTTAAAAAAAGAAAGCCAATAAAGAAAAAATATAAAAAGAGGAAAAAAAAATATATATATTAGATAAACTATTTAAAAAACGTTAAAAAAGAAAATGGTAAAAGTTAAAAAAATTTAGCAGAAGAAGAGAAAAAGAAAAAAAATTGAAAAAGAAAAAAAATTAAATTAACTGCAAGGCTAAAAAATCATGGGGAGAAAGCCATGAGTTCCGTGCTTTGCTTTCTTCTCCTCTGGAATTCCGCCGCTCTCCTTGGTATTGAAACTGCACTCCTCGGTAGGTGAACTTGGTCCTGGCTGGGTTTCCCGTTGATCTTCTGGGGGAGGGGCCTGTTGTAGTGATTCTCAAGCGTCTTTGCCCCAGGCGGAGTTGCACCGCCCTTACCCGGGGCCGCGCTGAGTAATCCGCTCGGGTTTGCTTTCGGGAGCTTTTTTTCCCTGAGCGCTTTCCGTAGAGTTCCGGAGGACGGGAATGAAGATGGCGGCCTTCCGGTCTCCGGCCCAGAGGAGCCGAGAGCCCGGGGCCCCACTCCTCAGTGCGCCCCCAGAGAACAGCACCCAATGACTCCCGTCACCCTGGCCTCCGGCCGCGCTCCGAGCCAACCGAGCCTGCGACCGGCTCAAGGCAACCCCGAGCTGAGAGTCACTCCTCGGCTCTGTCTCTGCAGCCGGCTTCCCTGCTCTAACACCGGTAAGCTCTGTGACACTCAGACACCCCCGATCCTTTTGCGACCCTGCAGGACCTGAGGCTGCGCTGACCCCGCCTGGGCTTCACCCCAGTTAAGCTTCTGGAGCGATGTCCCTCAGCGGAACAGACTTTTAAAAGTCCTGATTTTGCTCCGTTGCTCTGCCGCTCGCCGGGAGCCGGCCCCTCCCCCCGCGGTCTATCTTCCTGTCGCTTTGGATTCACTTTTCTGCCAGTCCTACCTTTCAGATAGTGGTTGATTTTCTGTTTCTAGAATTGCTGTTCTTCTTCTCTTCAATCTCCCGTTGGATTTGTAGGTGTTTGCAATCTTTAGATAAGCTATTTAGCTGATCTCCCGCTACCCAAAGTAGTCTCAGCCTGCTACTTCTCCACCATCTTGACTCCTCCCCCTGCTCACATCTTTTTTACCCATTCATCTATTGATGGACACTTGGATTGCTTCCATACCTTAGCTATAATAAATAAAACTACAATAAACACAAGGGTGCACATATATTTTCATATCAGTGTTTTGTATTCTTTGAGTGAATACCCAATAGTGGGGTTAGATTAGATCATATAGTAATTCTATTTTTAATATTTTGAGGAACATCCATACTGTCTTCCACATTGTTGCACCAGTTTACATTCCGACCAACAGTGTACAAGGGTTTCTTTTTCTCCACATCCTTGCCAACACTTGTTCTTTCTCATGTTTTTGATTTTAGTCTTTACTGGCGTAAAGTGATATCTTTTTGTGGCTTTGATTTACATGTCCTCGATGATGAGGGATGTTGAACATCTTCATGTGTCTGTTTAACCATTAGGATGTCTTCTTTAGAGAAATGTCTGCTCATGTCTTCTGCCCATTTTTCCATTGGATTATTTGTTTTTTAGGTGTTGAGTTTGTATAAGTTCTTTATAGATTTTGGATATTAACCCTTCATCAAATATGTGACTTGCAAATATCTTCTCCCATTAAGTAGGTTGTGTTGTTTTGTTGATTGTTTTTATTGCTGTGCAGAAGATTTTATTTTGATGTAGGCCCAACTGTTTATTTCTGATTTTGTTTCCTTTGCCACCGGAGACAAATCTACAAAAATGTTGCTATGGCCAACATCAGAGAAATTACCACCTGTGTTCCGTTCTAGGAAATTTATGGTTTCAGGTCTCACACTTAGGTCTTTAACCTGCTTTGAGCTTATGTTTGTGTAGGATGTAAAACAGTGGTCCAGGTTCATTCCTTTGCATGTTGCTATCCAGTTTTCCCAGCACCTTTTGTTGAAGAGACTGTCTTTTTCCCTTTGTATATCTGTGCCTCTTTCATCAAAGATTAACTGACCATGTAATTGTGGATTTACTTCTAGTATCTCTATTCCGTTTTACCAAACAATGTGTCTACTTTTGTTCCAGGACCATACTGTTCTGATGACTACAGCTTTGTAGTATATCTTGAAATCTGGGATTGTGATACCTCCAGTTTTTTTCTTCTTTTTCAAGACTGTTTTGGCTATTTGTTGTCTCTTGTGGATCCATACAAATTTTAGAATTGTTCGTTCTAGATCTGTGAAAGATATTGTTGGTATTTTGGTAGGGATTGCATTGAACCTATAGATTGCTTTGGGTAGAAGAGACATGTTAACAATATTTGCTCTGCTAATTAGTTTCTTATTTATAAAAAAATTCTTTCATGGCTTATTTTATTTTCATACATTATCTTTTTATTTTCTACATCTTGTTACTTAACATCTTACAAAATGTTTTTCTGGTGTTTTTTCTATCAGTTGGTAACAATGATTTATAAAATGAGGAGAAAGAGGAAGGTAAATGCTTATGTATATCTGTATTCATATATATATATATATATATATATATATATATATATGCAGATAAACATGCACTTCTATATAGAATTAGAAATCTATGTATGGTGATCATATAGTCCTAAATAAATCATAAAAGATTTTGAAGAAGGGGCTGCCTGGGTGGCTCAGTGGGTTAAGCCTCTGCCTTCAGCTCAGGTCCTGATCTCAGGGTCCTGGGATCGAGTCCCACTTCGGGCTCTCTGCTGGGCAGGGAGCCTGCTTCCTCCTCTCTCTCTCTCTACTTGTGATCTCTCTCTCTGTCAAATAAATAAAATCTTTAAAAAAAAAGATTTTGAAGAAGAATTTTTTTTATCATACCTATTACTACACTGATCTAACATTTCATATTCCTCAAAGTCACTTAAGATTTTAACCATTGCAAAAGTGAGGTAGGGCAGATGTTAAACTTAATTTAAAAAGGTGTAGGTAGAGACAGTGATCAAACTCAAAGTCCTAAAGTTACTGACAGAAATAAAATAGCACTTGAGTTCCTGTCTCTTTACATCAACCTCCTTGCATAAATATATAATATTGAATAAAGAAACACATAGTCGTAAATTACTATAGGCCACATTGCCCTTACAGTCAGGACTGACCAAGAGGTAAACTAGCAATGGTTTAGTTATTCTTTGGGGATCTTCCCAGGTCTGGTCACATCCCCCAGATCTTCCCTTAATTCATTCCTTTTCTATTTTCTAAACTATGATGGAAAGCCTCCATGCCCACAACCACTACGTTTCTTTCTTCGTCTGAAGGCTTTGTCCTATGCCAGCCTCAGCTCCCTCCACAGTTTCTACTTGTCTCCATCAAGGCAGCCCCAAGCCCCCAAGGCAAGCACTCCGCCCTACTCCCAAGCTCCTAGACCTGAGGCACTGTGCATGAAACTGAAAAAAAAAAAAAAAAAAAAAAAAAAAACTGAAAAAAAAAACTGAAAAAAAAAACATTTGCTGACAGACCATAGATCCATCTTTCTTTCCCAGGTAACACTGTGTGCTTTCCAGTGAGGGTTCATCTGGAGATAATGCCTCTGCTTTTCAAATTCCCAAAGGTGGATTTTCATGTAATACAATAGACAACACAGCAAGGCAGCCCAGTAGACCCAATGTCAGGGCCAAAGGATTCCCTTGCATCCTACACTGCCTCACCCTCCCTAGACAGGGAGAGGGGGCTTTGCCTCAATTTATGTACCTAGAAAGGTGCCAGGAATATGACCTGTTGGGAATAGGATGCTCCCTCCTTCTCTGCCAGCATTTCCTGGTGAGGTTAGATCTCTGACAGGTTGTCCATATGCCTCTCCAGATCCTCTTAATATGAGTGTGCTAAATAATTATGTACCACAATCCCACTTCACAGAGTGCAGCCTTACCTCTGCATCCATTACCAAGAGCAGTCATACAGATCCCAGAGCAGAAGTGGGGAAGGGGAGAGACTCACGTGTCACTTTATTGGCACGGAAATCCTTTCTGTGTTAATAAGTGTTTTTCAATATACAAAGATAGAAATTAAATGGGAAGCTAATCGAGGCCAATCGTTATAAAAATACGTTTGGCGCGAGCATGGAAACATTTATCTCATGGAAGTGAGTAACTAGTTGAGCGGTTTTTACATGCCTGACTTATGTACCCAATCCCAGAAGAGCCGATACATGAAGTTCCTAGTTTTAGACAACATCAATAAATGTAAACACACAAATCTTAAGAGATGGGCTAGTCAGAAAATCTAATAGACTTAACACATATTTTACCTGTGTTGATTGATTCCAAAGCTACTAGATATAATATATGTTTTCACCTGTATCAACTGATAGAGCACCATTTTTTTAAGAACAGGAGTCCCGGGGAATATTACCAACCTATGATGCTGTTAGCCCACAGAACAAACACAGATCCTACTGCACAAAGTTCCTGAGGCACCTTTCTCTGAAACACAAAGGAGGCCAAGGTCAGCCTTGGACTAATCATGGCTGCTCATATATCCTTTATAGAGGAATATTCTGTGCTTTGGCCTAGCTTTGGTATCTTAACAGCTCCAAAGCTTTAGAGTGGTCTGAGCTCTATTTAGGAAATTTAAGGAATTCACAAAGTGAAGAAAGACCCTGTACATCCACCCACAGAGTCATAGGTCATCAGCTCTTTCTCAAGTTCACCAGATAGTCTAATCAATTAATTTGAATCACTGGAAACCAGTATGCAGCGTTATCTTAACATTTACTCTTTTTTTAAAACACAACTATGCTGGCCTATAGAATCAAGAAGACCCAGCTTCATGCCTCAACCACGTCACTGATTGGATACAGAACCTTGTAAAGGTCATCTAGCCTCTAAAACTCTTAGTTTATTTATATGTAAAATGAACCTAATAACAAAAGTTACCTTACAGAGAGAGGATTAAATAGGTATACTTATTGCAGTGTCTGGATAAATACAAATGTTAATAATTATTACTAAACAGTTCAATTATCCTGACCCTGCTCAGTTTCTCCACAGGACTGGGTATTCTGTCTTCCTTGGTGGTAGGCACTATAATCCTTCTCTTAGATTATTTGCAAAAGTGAACATTAACAGGTAAGCTCATCTTATCCACAGATTTCAACTAGAATATTCTTCCTTCCTTTTTACCCAACTCACTTTCTTGCTTGAGTATTATGTTCCAAAATTCTGTCCTTTGGGGTTGAATTTTTCCATGCATGATCTCAGCCAAAAGGTGATTTTTTTTTTTTTGTAATGTTGAATCAAATTCACTCTGTCTACTTTTGAATTAGAAGCAGATGAAAGTAACTTATTTTACTTTTCTGCCTGAAAGAAATATAGGGTTGTTTTTGTGCCCAGATAATTCACTAATAGCTGAAAGTATCCAAGTATCTCATCCTCACTCAGGAAGTCTCCTGGCTAATTATGAAAATATTAATTAAGTTAGGAGCAATTGAAAAAAGTGACTTCTGAGCCTACTCAATGCAAACCGGTATTAAGTTACTACTGTATTCGTGTGGGGTCAGGTTTCAGAAACATCTGGGAAAAGATTCCCATCAAATATAACCATGGCTTTATGATCTTTCTCTAGGGAAAGAGATAGGTATCCTACTGTCAGCTTATTTGATCTTTGGAAATGACTCAAAAGTTAAGTTTGTCCAAAACCATTCAAAAATATGCCAAAACTCTTTCATGATGTATTGGTTCTGTGTTCTGGAGATTGTCCATTTGCACCTCTGGACCTACTGCCTAATATTCCCAGCCTTCTCTGTACCCAGGGAGGCTAACCATTCTGGACAGCATCCATGAATTCATTTGCCCTAGGGCTTTTTAGCTGGTTTCAGCCAAAGTGCAGCAGAAGTACAAGCTGAGAGGGTGAGAAGAGCATGAATCTGGGAATGCATCCCCTGCTCCTTTTATGCTAAGTTGCTGTAGGCTGGCTACATCCCTCTACCAAAGACTCCTGTCCTAATCCTATTTTCTTGTGGTTACTCTATATGGCCCTGGATCATCATGCCCTCACCTCACTCCTTTGCACCTTGTAGGCCTTGGAGTGGGAATAATATCCTGATATTAATAGCTCGGCCCACCCCTTATTGGTTTCCTTAAACCTCCCTCATGCTATTAAATTTGTCTCCATATTCAACTTCTAAAATTATCCATTTTGACTATGCCATAGCATACTTAGTGTTAAAAGCTTTTAAGCCCGTTCAGATTTTATTCCCTCTGCCTAGCAAACCATTCCCTGCCTTACCTACCTGGAGAATACCCATTCATCTTTTGACACATGGCGCCAAAGACAGCTATTCTGTGAAGTCTTTTCCTCTAGTCTTCCAGACAGTGAAGCATGCCCTTCTCTGAGCTATAGTTTTGAGCCAGGTAGCCTGGATTCTAACATTGGCTCTGCCATTCACTGGTTGTCTGACATGATACTCTTCTAAGCCTCAAATTTCTCCTCTGTAAAAAAAAGACAATAATAGTGACTTTTCATAGAATTATTATGAGAGTTAAATTAGTTAATACTTTTAATGTTCTCAAACACTACCTAGAACATTTGAATCAATAAACATTATTGTTACAGCCATTGTTATTATTACTCTTAATCTATGTCATTAGACTGTCCATACTACTCAGTCTCGGTCTCTCTGGCTCTGGACTAGCACTAGTGGGTTTTCAGGTAAGTTTTACTGAATCTTGGGAACAATAGGTCTTGTACTGAACACTCTCTTCTCTGGGAGACTGCCCATTTCCAAGGAGGGAGACACTGAAAGTTGGGTGTGGTGTAAAATTCCATTTCAACTTTTTTATGGACTTGCATTTCAAGAGAAGTAAAGAATTGGGGCACTGGAATTATAAACACTTTGGATTCTCTGGGACGAGCTTGCTTTCAGGTTAAAAAGTTACAACAAACTAAATGACATTGAAAAAAAAATACTTCCAGGATTTCCAGTGTATGATACTGTGCTTTAGAAACACATGGAGAGTTGAAGAGAATCCAGGATATACAACACTTCAAAGTAAACAAGATAGAGGAGAATTTGAGAAAATGCCTTCTGGTTATCCAGAAGCCAACTTTTCAGGAAAATGATTGGTAACCTATCCATTGTCTGAAATGAGAAAAATCTGAGAGTCACCTCTACTCCTTAGAGGTTACTGCTAGTCACAGGCTGGTCTGCAACAGATAAAACTCATTCATAGGAAACGGATTTGCTGGACAATGTGACAAATTGATTACTAAAGTGAAAATTAAATGTTCAGGTAAGTGAACTATGCCCATAAGTTGGAACCAAGTGAGATCCTCAACTCTGCACTACATATTATATTCCATTTCTGGAATATTTACATCCCCACACAGATTTTCTGAGGTCCTTTGTTTCATGGCCAGACACCTCCATCACAATAGCCTTGGTTGTCCAGAAATCAAGTCCAGCCCTTCTGATGAAAGGAAAATTTTATATTAAGTAGAGAAAGAATGAATAGAAGCTAATTACAAACTGTTTCCTACCATTCATGAGGTGATTCACTAGGAACTTCATATGCATTATTACATTCATTAATTATAATCACATTAACGATAATCTTATGAGGTTCCTTATTATAACTTTCATTACACAAACGAAGAAACTGAGGCCCAGGGATAAGTAATTTGCTCTGGGCCACACAACTAATAAGCTCTACTTTCTTTTTATCACTACTTATATTATTTTTATCTGATCCGAAGTTTCCAATCACAGGCAACACCTCCTTTCCTACCCCAAGGAACATTTGGAAATGTGTGAAGTGTTTCTGTTTTATATACATTTGCCTGAGTGCCTCTGGTTTTTAGTTTGTAGCCAGACATGCCACACATCCTGCAATGCATGGGACAGCTCTGCCCAGAAAAAATTCATCTTCCCCAAGCACTTACACACACCCTTTAGAAAAGCGTGGTGATTCAACTCTAGAGGTGGATGATTTCTGTCTAGCAAATAAAGTATCAATTAAGAAATAGTTCATTTGTCTGAGTTTATTTAATCAAATATATCTATCCCCATTATTAAGAATATCTGATCCCAGACACAATGATTGAATTTAATTCCATCTCAAAGTGTACATAGACCAACTAGTCTTGGATCAAAATCCAGTTTTCATCAAGTTTTTAAAGAATTGAAAACAAGAGAATCTCACAAAATCTTTAATTAGTAGTCACTGCAAGAATTATTCCAATGAGCTTGGTAACATGTCTCTAACTCTGATACCAAAACCATCACATTTTTATACAAATGATTGGTAAATGATCTCATGCAGATACTACAGTTTGAGGTTTCAACAAATACACCAGAACCTTCACATCACAAAATACTACCTTCCAAAATCATCATTCTGAAGTTGACACACGCATTCCAATAATATGTCCCTCTTATTTCAGATACATTTGCCATTCCTCTCTGCAAATATTTCCAGAACCTGGCACATTCCTTTCAATACCTTCAAATGTACCCTCTGTGAGGAGTGGTCTAGAGTCAGCTCTCAGTCCATAACATTCGATTTGATTGAATTAGACAAAAATACATTGGTCACATCTTGTGACAGGATAGAGATGACAAGGCAGAAAAAAATTTGCAAAAAGATGGATGATCCTTGTGGATAACAATTTTCTTTGCTAAAATTTAGGTGTGACTATATTTCTCAAGCTGACAGCCCCATGTAACTTAAAAAACTGAAACTGAGGACCTCCTCTAGAGTGGAGCTCCAGAAATGTGTCAAACCTCATTAGAATAGATACATAGAATAATGTTTCTTTAAACCTTTACCTTCTGTTGTATCTCTTTATTTTTTTTTTAAAGATTTTATTTATTTATTTGAGAGAGAGACAGTGAGAGAGAGCATGAGCTAGGAGAAGGTCAGAGAGAGAAGCAGACTCCCCGTGGAGCTGGGAGCCCGATGCGGGACTCGATCCCGGGACTCCAGGATCATGACCTGAGCCGAAGGCAGTCGTCCAACCAACTGAGCCACCCAGGCATCCCTGTTGTATCTCTTTAGAAGTCAATTTTATTATGTTATGGTCACACTTTGTATCTGTTTACACAATATGCTTCATAGCCTTATTTTAGGGCACACATTTTATTTCCTGAATAAATGGCCCTGAAGTACAAAGTGGTTCCCTCACTCTGACATCAAATGAAATGACGTGAACATTGGCAGAGGCATCAAGGATCTGACAGACTAGAGAGGCAGAACCATTGGGTTGAGCATTGCTTGGGACTCCAACCTAGAACAGGAAACGTGTAGGGACAGAAGACTTACCTTCTTTTTAGTTCACCAACCTGCCAGAGTACTTGTAGAAGCTTAGACTACCACACAGTGAGAGGGAAAGACCTCTTAAATGTAGCAGATGAGCTGGACGAAAGGAGCAGTGAATAAGCATGGAAAGAGGAGGCAAGAAGCCTATATTCTAGAATACCCTGCAGATTCCCAGTTGTGTTGCTTTGGGCAAATCCCTTGACGTTTCTGAGCCTAAGCCTCCTCAACTATAAAAGAAAGACATTCAGCTTGTTAATACCCATCACTCTTTTCAATTACATGTTATATTGTCTTAAAGAACCAGAAGGAAAATGATCTCCTATAAAAGATACAAAAGCTAACAAATTCAGCTGCCTGACTGAAAGAAGCTGTATTAGAGATGCCTTCCAGCTTTAGGAGTCTAGATTCACAACAGAAATTGGTTCATGACATCATAACCCTTCCTTACAAAGGAGGACACACCCTCCTCTTCTCATAAAGCATCTTATCCCTACTTCACTGTTCACCTTCCCACCAAACTTTATCATTCATTATAACCTGGGTCAGAACTGTTTTGAAATCAACCTAGTTATACATTTCCTTCAAAGTTTCCACTTACAGGGACTCCTTGACTTACAGGAATAAGTCTCAGGGTTCCCCAAATATTAAACCAGGCAGCCCTTTCTTTCGTCTAACGTGGATGTCCCACACCGTGATTTTAAACCCTTTCCCTTTTGTACCCTGACTCACTTTGAATAGAAACACATCCATGTTTCAGTCATCCTCTCAGAGTTTATGATTCACATTATAGATAAGATGTCCTTGGGAGGAAACCAGAGGTCATTCTTGCTGTCAAACAAAATCTTGGTCAATATTGAAATGAGAACTAATTTGATGTAATCTAAGTGGACAGGAGTAAAAAGAGCTCAGTACTGGAATGAATTCACCAGTGATATCAGAATCAGACTACAACAAAAATACAACCACAGCCTGATGGTATTTCTAAAGCATTTGGTAACTACATAGAACACCATGAGTAAAGTAACAGAAATAAGAATGCTATGTGGTTGTTTTCTATTTATGACTGAAGAGAGTACCATTTCTTTAAATGTTGTATTTTATAATCAATTACTGTTCTGGTGAAAGACACTTTCCTGTTTTGGGATTAATAAAAGTGCACTTATAGGACCTAACAACAGCAATGAAAAAAAAAACCCAACAAATTATCGCATCAGTTTATAAATAATTCTACAGAGTTTATTTTATGTGGTCCTTTTCTAGAACAAAGGCAAGATCCCTGCACTCCATCGTGGGTGGTTTATTATATTGTTGGCTTGGTTCCCATACTGTAAGTAAGGAAATGCTATTTAATGATAATTGACATTGTTATGGCAAATGTTTTGATTAGTATCATAATCAAGATCTTGGTTACACAATTATCATTATTATTCCCGTTTCATCTTGATAACAAGATGGGTCACTTAGTGACCCCAGAGACCTGTTGACTTAACCATTGATTGCCTGGTGACAAAATCAGAATTGTGGCAACACGGGCAACAGAGCTTGGGCAACATGGTGGTAGAGGGACCAATTTATCCCAGTTTTCCTGCAAATTTTACAGTTACAATGTTGAAAGTTTCATATCCTAGGAACTCTGTTAGGCTCAGGCAAACCAGGAGAGCAGCTCAGATAGGGTGCTATCTGGTGGAGTTGGAACTAGGGTCTAGGACTTAGAAAAGCTGGATCTGATCTGATTCTGTTGCTCTTTATCTGATGGCATCTATTTGACCGGCCTTCAGTTTCCCATCTTCTATAATTTAATCTGTCTTCAAAACCATATTTCTATAGTAAAACATTGGTCTTATGAAAACTATAAAGTTATATACAAATAGTAGATCTTTTCATTTTCATCTCACAAACCAGTGGCCCAAAGAGTATGCTCATCTTCCTGAGAGCCATGGATTGTCACAGTTACTCTTTAACATCATTAGGTCCTACGGTTCATTGAGGTGCTGCTTGGAGTGAAGTTTTGGTTTCACAGTTATTAAGCTTACTTAATACCCACAGAAAAGTTATTTTCTCTATTTAAATCTGAGCCACTTGTGGATTATGGGGAAAAGTATTGAATTAAGTTCCATCTCTGACATGTATTAACAATGTGGCTTGGGATGAATCATCTAACTTTCTTAGCTTCCATGTCCTCATTTGAAAAATAGACAATAATTTCTGCAAAATACCTCTCAGAGAGTTGTTTTGATCATGACACAGTGTATGTAAAAATGTAAAAAGCTATATAGTGATTTATAAATATGATACAAAACATATATTATTATTTATTATTATACTACATATAAAATCATAGATAGCAATTTGAGGATGCATACTAAGAATGTGTCCCTCAACCAAAATACCATGACATTCAAATCCCAGAATGTTCTAAAGAGGAATTATAAACTTGTAGAAATAAAGAATGATAAAGCTGGAAAGAATCTTAAACACTATCTGGTCCAACTCCTGACGTACAGACGTGACACTCTGATGCCCTGAAATGCAGAATGAATTCAATCCATTCCCAACTAATTAGAGGAGAAGCCACACTTGCACTCTAGTCTCTTGATTCTGATTCAAATCTCTTTTACTACACCTCTTGGTTTCCCCTCCCAAGGCCTTCAAAGTTGATGTCTTGGATTTTGTACCTGTGGCTATTTATTTTACACATTTTTATTTCATTCCCTCAGAAATATTAATACCTCTCAGTCTAAGCATCCATCAAGTCAAATCCAATACAAATGGATTGGATGTAAATCTTCAAATATCTGGCCAATAATCAGTCCCTAATATAGAAAGAGTCAAGTGGAAGGCTAGGATGGTCAGCATCTAGCCAGTTTTTCCATGTCCATATCCATGACTTCCTGCAGTTTTTCAGTTAAGACTATGGGGTGGGGGGAGATAAAAGGAGGAACCGGGAAATGAGAAGTAGACAGGGGCTGAGCTGGATGCATACATGTGTGAAACAAAGGAGACTATCTACTGTGTACATATCGAAATCTCCCTCAGACTGACCTGTCATGGAGGGTAGTAAAGTACTCCAGGGAACAATGAATACTGTTACGCTGAAAAGAAATAAAAAAATTTTTTTAAAAATTAAAAAATGAATAGTAGCAATTACTTTAGAGGTGCTCCTCATGGTTTTACTTTAATATGCACTTATTTTAATGTATATGAAAAATTACATAATTAAATCATCAAATTATGTGGGGGAGGTAATGTACTCCAGGGAGACTGCCCACAGTTCGAAATGGAGCGGGCAGGAAGTTATGCTGATGAGCTGGGGGAAAAGGAATGCCAGAGCTCTTGAGGAAACCAGGAGGGCAGAACCTTCAGCAGACTGGTGCTGAATCAGCAGAGGAAGGGATTTCCATATGCTAGTGTATATTCACAATCCCCTAGAAAGCCTATAAAATAGAGATGCTGAGACTTACCCCAGTTAGTAGGGGCAAGGGGCTTCTCCATGAGTCTGCATCTGAACAAGCGATTCATAGATATGAGGTCCATAACCTACACTTCAAGCACCATGCTCTGTGGCAGCCTTCTAGTGTTTTCTTTACCCCGGCTCCTCCACCCTGCCGTCATGCCTCAATAACACCTTTCACAAAGCCAAGACTCTAGACAGGCTTTCTTTGGATCCTCAAAGGGGAAAGGACACCTGGATGCTTCTCTGAAGACAGGATGAAACCCAAACCCAGATCTCTATTAGGATGATCAGAAGCACGGCAGTCACCACATAAATGCTCCCATTGTACCAGGCACTGTGCCAAGGGCTGGACACGCAATCTAGCAGGGGACCCTTATGATAACGTTCCAAGGGGGAGCGTGGCTACATTAGCTTCATTTTATTTCACAGGAAACCTGGTTTTTAAAAGGTAAAGGAATTGCCCAAGGTCACACATCTATGAAGCAACGGGAAAAAAATGAGTCAAATCCAGCTCTCTTTGACTGCAAACTCCGTGTTCTTAATCCTGTGTTTATTGCTTTTTACCTGTTACTTTTTAGACAAGGCTTCCTCTCCTTTTAAAACGCAAGTGTCTATTCTATGGGGCAGGTTTCACGGACGCCTGTCTCTCAGGAGCAATTTCTCCCCCAACTGTGTTACCATCCATAACATTTTACATAACTCAATCATGTTTGCATTATACTCACCAGTTTATAATCTGGTCTCTCCAGCTCAACTGAGAGCTCCTGGAAGACAGGAGCTACATTTTATTCTACTTTGCATCTCCTTGCCTAGCTGCCAGTATCAACACCGTCAGTAACAGCTGAGTTGAGCATTTAGAAAATGCTATCTTTTAAGGCAAAGTCCCTGTGAAGTATTGTTGTTATTGTTGTTTTCAATGCCAAGCTGGCTTTGAAGAGTATAAAACTACAATTTGAAAGTGATGGAAATCAAGACGGGATAATGATTAGAGGTATCTTCCCCTCCATCCCATGAGAGTGAATTTAGAGGAACATTCTTGAAGTTTGAGAGGAAGTTCTTAACTGCAAATGAAATAACATGTGGAATTTATTATGCCAATTATTTATATGAGCTGAAAGTAAAAATAGGAGCAGGAAGGGCTTCGATAAATTCAAAGATGAGAGCTGCATAACAAATTGTTAATAGCAAATTAAACTGGTTCAAGGCACATCCATCATTTTTGCATGAAGGAAAACGGTTCTCTCCTCCTGAAAGGTGCTTTAGTCCCAAGACTGAGAGCTGAATGAGGGGTTAATTGGAATTAGTCAGATTTCATTGGCTGCTTCCATCTGCACACACACACACACACACACACACACACACACACACACACTTTACTGTTTTACTTGTATTTTGATCCCCTTTTATGTTGAATGAGAATTGGGCACTAGGGCTAAGCCTTTGAGATTAGTAACAGTAAATAAAGCTGTACCGAGGACACAACTGACACTTTGTAAATAGTACAGAACCATAAACTGGAAGATGGAAAATGTGGTTACTTTTCCGGTGGACCACAGAAGACACTTTCAAAAATGCAGTGGGCCTCATATGATTCAACACCCATGCTATAAATCACTGAACTTGTTTGTCCAAAACTTCTTGATCAAACTAAGGTATCCGAGATGATTAAAAAAGAACATGCTGATCTTAATACCAAGTTCAGTTTACCAATATCATGGGATCGTTCCCTAAGCATTTCCTAGTATTGACTTGATTGGGTACAGGTTGCTATGAAGACTGTCAGTCCTGAAGGTCTACAGAAGTATTTTAAGTTTTCCTTCTCCCTCCTATCCCAGTCTCTATGAACCCTTCCCCCAAAGATACACTAAAGGGAAAGACACCATTTTAATTCAGAAAGAAGTAGAGACATAGCACATTCTCCCTGGATGGTCCTTCCTAGTTACTTTGTTATTGACTACTGAACAAATTATCCTTAATAAAACCCTTATTTATTAGACTTCCATATATGTACTTAGTATTAGCTATTTCATCAAGAAAGGCTCTTGTGTTATGTATCATATCCATTTCTCCAAAAATCTTATTATTGCATGTAATTTCACTTCCCTCCAGAACTAGCAGGAAAGCTGGTTAAGTTGCAATTACCAACACAACTGCAATATGAAATTAGATGTGTATTTCCACAGGCCCTTCTCATTTTGCCCAACTCTCTGTGGGCAAGGATAGCACAAAGTTAAAATGCTTAAGATCAAGGTAATCAGATCACCACTAAGTAAGTAAAATGTAGTTGCCTATCCAGGGTAATTCTGCTCCACCTGTGAAGAATGAAGAACCTGTAAGCAGGGCTACTGCCTGCTGTCCCTGTTGAGTTATTAGTAGCAAAAGAAAGAACCCTTGCCCTTGGCACATAAGCTATCACGCTTGAAATAGATTTTTCCAAAAGTGCAATCTGATCATCCTTGCTGAATGTCTGTAAACTCAGAATTATCGCTGGAGTTCCAAGGTGGTCTGAGATTTCTAGAAATAAAAGGCCCATGAGAATGGGGACACGCACGTGTGTGCATGCACACACACACACACACACATTCATAAACATACACACACGCTACTTAGAGATTTTCAGTGCAGCCAGAGAAGGGGGTAGGCTGTCTGCTTTCATCAGTGATGGGCTACCAAGTATTTACAGAGCCTTTAGCATGTAACTTGTGCTGTCCTGGGCACTGTGGGAGGAGAGGAATAGTAGAAAAATGGATAGTACTACTCCTAACCCAAAAAAGGTGCACAGAATTTGGAAAAGAGGCAGGACAAGGAGCAATTACTAAATAAGGTGACTTGTAACAAATGCTATGTTATGAGTCATATCATACAAATTCAATTCCGCAAACCTTTATTGAGTACCTCCTAAATTCAGGGCCCTCTGCCAGCTATCTCAGGAGATAAAAGGAGTAAGGTTCAGGTCATGTTGTAAAGAAGGGAAGGAAGATTAGGGAAATAATCTCGTTTGAGGCCTAAGACAAAGCCTTCTGTTCAGCACTGTACCCCACTAACTGATGGAACAGTCATAATAGTTCCCAAGGCAAAAGCAGCACCTCCATTTTGGAAATGAGGAACCCTGATATGTTTCCCCTGCTGCTAGATCAGGATTCTATCTAAGGAGACCTGGGTAGGGCTGTTCCTCACACCAGACTGCCTTCTCTGAGACCACTGAACTTGTAATTCAGGCCAGGGGTGGCCACAGGCTGGCCCACAGCTGGTCTGTGATGCCCATCCCTGACTCCTGGACAAAATGAAAAACACAAAGACAATCTTGGGAGTTTTTCATACCTAGATATGGATTAGGCTGAAGGGACCATGTTTTTATATGAAGTTGTCTCCTTTCTTCTTTTTCTGCTATTAAACATCCATTTGGAAAACGATAGTACCAGTGGATGGCAGCTGTTACGACTTTCCAAATTCTTTTTGTTCTAGAAAAGAAAACTCAGAATTGGGGCTCTGTGTCAGTTCCTTGTATACTGTTTGGAATTTTTCTTTTACACAGTGTTTGAAACCTAAGGTCTGGGAAGTACTCATTGAACAGACAATTTGACCTCGGTTTATGCACAGAGTTTGGGGATACGAAAAATGCTACCAACTTTCAGCAGATTTTTTAAAGGACAAAGAAAACAGTGGAAGCCCTTTGCCATTTTTTTAGCTTACAGCATCTCCCCGGCTTTAGCTCTATACCCTTTTCCAACTCCCCTCCCTCCACATTTTCTAAGCAAATTGCTCAAGCCATGGGAAAATACCCATTTTGTGACCTCCCTGGAACCTAATCCCCTTTAGACATCTTACATGAGGTGAAGAATGAAAGCCACTTCAGTGAAAACAAGACAAAACTGTTGGTGAAGTAAGTGCACCAACAGGAAAGGACTATTTCTCCAAGAGCGTTTATTTTTCTACTTTAAAGGAAAAACACAGACCCCTCCACTCAGTTTGCCTTTCTTGATGATGTAAGGCTGCATGGCCTCCTGCCTCAATGTCCCCATTAGCTCCATGCTCACTTCTCCCAAAACATGTATCAGGCAGGACAGAGAGAGGAAGCTTGGACCTCTATCAGCAACGGGGAAGAGACGGATGTCACGTGAGAACATTCACTGTGTGGGTCTGGCTAATAGTAAAGACAGAACAGTGATAGGAATGACGGTGGTGAGCTGCGGGTGAGAAAAGTTTATTGCTCACCCAGAGAGGCAAGAACCTGGACTTTCCTGCCATAACATCTTTTATGCCAGTGGCATGTTTCCCTCTCCCAAACTCGAAGCTTTGGATAGATCCTAACAAGGACAAAGAGTTACACAGTATCATCTGACTTGTGGTTGTGTGTTGTCTTGGTAATGCCAGTGAAGTGGCAGAACTGGTAATCCCAGGTGCCAGCCCTCCTGAAGAGGAGGCAACACCAGGCAACAACCCAATCCAACATTTGTCAAACACCTCAACACCTTGGACACGCGGCCCCAGTGAGGCAGAGGCTCTGGGCTAGTTAAGGGGAAATATCTTGCTTATTCGCCTTTATATCCCCCACTTCCAAAACAGTTAGGGCACCTAGTAGACACACAAGAGCTTCTTGATAAACAAATAAATAAAGAGAGAGGTACAGCAGGCTTCCAGTAAGTATACATGGAATAGGGTTGCCTGGGTGGTTCAGTCAGTTAAGCGTCTGCGTGTAGCTCAGGTCATGAACCCAGGATTGAGTCTTGTATCAGGCTCCTTGCTCAGTTGGGAGTCTGCTTCTCCCTCTGACCCACCCCTGATCATGCTCTCTCTCTCTCTCTCTCAAATAAATAAATAAAATCTTATTTAAAAAAATTATGCATGAAATAAAGAACTGAACATACTGTCTTGGTCCAGTGTATTATTTGAGGGTCAAAACTGAGACAATCCATGCTGCCCTTTCTTTAGAAAAAGTTGTAGTAGTGTCATGATTATTCAAGGTTCCTTTTAGTCTATACATCTGTCTCTGTCATCTCTGTCTCCGTCTGTCTGTGTAGGTATGTCTGTTACCTACCTACCGACCCACTTATCTGTCTCTAGGTCTCTCTCTCCCCTACACCCTTCTTCCCTCCCTCCTGTCTTTCTTACTGCTTTTCTCAGTGACATGAAGGAGTCATAACAGAAGAGTTTCAGAGGAAAAAAAAATCCTAACTTAGTACTTCCTTTGTCAAAGGATCAGACCCATTCCTGTAACCTGGCTTAGCTTTTCTGTTTTTTGCATCCCTTTTCCCGCACCCAGACCCAGCCCCTTCAGTCCTCTGGTAGGAGGGCCGTGGCCCAGTAGGCACTGAGAACTCTCTGCAGTCCGTGTCATCTATTCTGTTCCTGAGACTCTCTGGTAAACCACCAGGAACAGAGTACAGGGAAGGTGGTTAGGGTTTACTCTGGAGGGCTTGAGAAATTTGTCGGGCATAAAAGGAAACCTCTAGGCAAAAATCACCCACGTTGTCTACCAAATGAGGCTTGTCATCACGTTCAAAGGACAAAGAGAGCCCTGTCTAATTTGCTACAGTTTCTTCAGTTGGTTGGGTTTTTTGTTTGTTTGTTTCTTTTTTATATGCTGCTCTTTTAGGTGGCTCAGGGTTGCTGAAAGAAAGAGAAGGTGTCACAGTTCTGAAACCTGTAACATGAAAGTGAATGATTTTTTGATTTTCCCTTGTCAGGTGACACTCCTTACTGACTCCCAGGAGCACACCCTGTCATAGCCTGCTCAATCTTCCCACACCAGCCTCCCACTGACCTGTGACCACAGCCATAAGCAGCAGAGGCCGGGCCCCACGACCTGCAGCCTCACCGCCCATGCAGGCAGGCATGGCCGCCTCTTCCTAGCATGGGGCCAGAGCCAGGATCCTCGCTCCCAGGTCCTGTCCTCACCACCCAGTGGTCCGGGACACAGAGCTGCCGTGGCTATAACACTTACTCCCGGCAGCCTTCCTTTGGATACACATTCTGTACCAGGAATAGCTCCTTTCTGGCAGCCTAATCTCTCTCTCTCTCTCTGCAGGACCTGTCACCCCCAAATAAGCCCCACACTTGGCTCACAATGTGAGTAGAGTGTCCCCGAAACATCTGCCTGCTTCTACCCATCTTTCAAGCCCTCCATCAAACACCACCACCTTCACAAAGACTTGTTCAGATTGCAACAGTTATAAATTCTCTCTCCCCATTTCCTGCGGTTTTCTTTGCTATGAGCATCTGGCAAAGAAGCCCTCAACCTAAATTTTGTCATTTGCACAACAGGGCACATAATATATACTGATTATGAAGAAAAATTAAGATAACATATATGAACACCTGGCATAGAGTGGGCAATCAGTAAATCCTATTTTCACTTATTCATATATCACAATTTTCATTTTCATTATAATTATGTGTATATATATTTTGTCTACAATACAGCATAAGCTCCCAGAGCAAAGATCCTATCTTATCCATCTTTGTAAATTGCCTAGCATAGTTCTTTGCATATAGCTTCTTGAAAATATCTATGTTGAATGAGTAAATTAACTCTTGGCCTCAGTTTTTTCATCTGTAAAATGGGAATAAAAACAATTCAGTTATTTCAAAGCACTATTATCAGAATAAGTTAAAATGCTACAGGTGAACACATATTAAAAAATAAAAAGACCAAATGCTAGGCAAGTCTGAGCTATTATTTGAAACATTTCTAAATATATGGACGCAAGTGAAACAACGTTGCCCAATTTATCCAGTAGAGGGCAATGACACACATGGATGATATTCAGATTCTTTTGTAAGACTCCACAACCATAAATTAAAAAGTGAGACACACTTTGGTATTATGCAAACAAAATAAAGTGACTTTTCTGTATTTAGCTGCTTCTTTAATCTCTTACTGCTGTGTCTATACAATTTATATGTGTAGAAAGGACCTTCGACTCCACTGGGTGTTTCCAGTGTGGTTCAGTGACCCGATGTTCTAGTTGCTCTATTCAAACTTCCACTTGCCCATTTGCCCAGGGTGAGGAATGGTCCTGGCCTCGCCAATGGGAAAAGAATGCTGTTTTCACTGGTTTTATTACCATGATCATGCGCAAAAGCATTTCCACGGGGCCAGTGAGGGCTTGGTCCTAATCTGGAAAGCAGCCTGGAAGAGTTTCCACGCTGGGGGAGGGAACAGAGAAGGACTTGGAAAAACAACGCTGACTATTGTTTCCTTAGCCTGCTTTGGCTCCCATTAGTCTGCTCTGTAAAGACACTGAACCCATTGACTAAACCATTGACATTTTCTTAGGACAGGCTAAGTCTCTCAGAGATAAGGGCATGGCAGAGGGTGGTGGAGGAGTGGGTCCAGGCACCAGAGTGTATCCACTGCACGTGCTTCTACCCTCCACTCCATTCTGAACTTACTAAGTTTCAAACAGAAAGGTGGTTTGAAGATGTACGTAAGGTGTGGTCTTTGCCCTTGAGGGATTCAAAAGTTGATACAAGGCTGTCCACTATACCTTAGATAAATACAATCTGAATGATACGTGAGTACGTACATCTGTGTGTCAGGTACTGGGCTCTGGAGGTACAGATGATACACAGATGAGAGGCATCTTACTCCAAGTTAGTTTACAGTCAGACCAGAGAGAGGAGGACCCATGTGAAAGCAACCCCAAATAAACAGATGCAAATGTGGTGATAATAGAAATAACCACAGGCAGTTATGCTATAATGCTTATTTTCAAAAACACAAATTTATTCTAACATTTGTTATATTCGGGAATGATTTGAGCATCATGTGAATTTTGCATCTGATTATATGCACTTCACCTGCAGGAAACACTAGGTGAATGGAGAAAACGGCACCCAGATGAACTGAGCCATGTAGGAATATCCAAAACACAACGCGTGTGCACAATCACACACACCTACACATCCTTCCCCGCAGCTCATTGAGTGGGTCCTGGGCCCCACACACCATCTCTGGTATTATGATGCTCCTTCAGCTTTCAGTTCTCTTCCTCTCACCAATTTACAAGCTGAACCTTCCTTTTTTTTCCTTTTTCCTTTCTTTCTTTCTTTCTTTCTTTCTTTCTTTCTTTCTTTCTTTCTTTCTTTCGTTCTTTCTTTCTTTTTTTAAAAATATTTATTTATTTGAGAGAGAGTGAGCGAGGGAGGGGCACAGGGAGGGACTAGCCAAGCACAGAGCCTGACACTGGGCTCAGTACCATGACCCATGAGATGAAGACATGACCCAAAACCAAAAGTCAGACTCTTAACTGACTGAGCTGCACAGGTGCCCCAAGCTGAGCCCTTCTGACCCCCACTTCCACCAACGAACTTTGAGTCTCATTCAAGGTCAAGTGCCATATTTACTGCAGTATTATGTATCTCTTAACCATTTTACAACTGTAGAACTGCTCTGCTGTTTTCATTCAGTCTTTTTTTTGTTTGTTTTTGTATTGATGAGTCACTTCAAGTTTGCATGTCCTGTCCCTAATCCCACTGTCCCTGTAAATCGTATGGCTTTCATAGCTTGATTTTTTTGCCTAGTGCAGTGATTGTTAGGGGAACATATGTAGCATTATTGAAGAATGGACTGAAGAGCTAGCCCTTGAGGGCATAACAAGAGGAGCTCCTGCCCTGGGGGAGAGGAGAGAAGGTCCAGGAATGGCCTTCCACACAGACAAATGTGGAGAATGACTGCAATACGGAAGGACACGAGTCTCTCCTTCTTCTTCCATTCTTTTCATCTCGTCTCATTAGAAGAACAACAACAAGCAAAAAGGACTTAAAATGGTTTATAAAAAATGTATTTAATACAGCAGAGCAAAATACATGAAAAACAACTTTTAAAAATTAAGCAGAGAGGAAACAAGGTCAATGCTGGTGTTAGGTAAGCTTACGTAAGGCATGCCTTAAAGTTCCACACAAAGATGTTCTAGAGACAGATACACATTTGTCTCAAAGCTTCCTAGCCTTCAACGCCTGGCTTTCTACTGGTCTGATATGATCCAGAGAGGATTCTGCAAAGTCTCTGCTGCAGTGTAAAATATGGTAGTCACTAGCCCCACGCAACTGTGACACATGAAATGCAGTTAGACCAAATTGCTAAGTGTAAAATACTAATTTTCAAGGACCAGCATACACACAAAAAATAAGGTAAAATTCTCACTAATAGTTTTATAATTATTACATGTTGCAATAATATGTTATGATAGATGAAATAAAATACATTACCAAATTTATTTTACTTGCTCTTTTTAATTTTTTTTTCAACACAGCTACTAGGAACATTTAAATTACATGTGTGCCTCACACCTGTGGCTCTTGTATTTCTTTTGGACATCCCTGATCCAGAAGAACGTATAGGCTACATAAGGTTAGAGATGATCATCCATGAAGACCTGTTTCTGAATAGTGGGGAGTTTAAACATTGCTCCTTGACAAATGTCTGTTTAGAGGATTTATATGTGGTTGCTGAGACAAAGAGCCAGTTGTTTTAGGAATCAGCTAAAATGAGGGTAACGTTAATGTGCTTTTGGGAACAAGAAGCCTGATTCATTCATGAACCAAATGAAAGCCTATGCCACCTTGCTGGAAGTGAGATCCAGGAGAAAACAAAGATTAATTCGCATGAGATGGAGTGTCGGGGGTGTGTCTTTGGACATCCACCCAACCCTGTGTGTGTGTGTGTGTGTGTGTGTGTGTGTGTGTACATGTCCACGTGTGCATCCTTCTCTGTGACCCACAGGTGTTCTTGTATGTGCACCTGTGTGTGAATACTTGCCCATGTGTATGTATTTGTGTGTGCACATGTATCCTTCTGTGTGCCTGTGTGCATTTCTGGTATGTCCATGTGTGTGCGTGTGTATATACACACCCTTGCATACATGCCTATGTACACGCTTGTGTGCATGGGCTTTTATATGTATCTGTGCATCTTATATGTGTGCCCACGTGTGTCTTTTATGTTTACCTATGTGTGTATATAGGTCCTTCTGGATATGTGTGAGCACACAGTGTGTTTCCTTGGGTGAGGTGTGTGCCCATGTGCACATGCCTGTGTGTGTGTGTGCCTTTGCATGTGTGTGTGTAGATAGTTTGTATGTGGTATAGACAAAAGAAAAATGGATATGAGGGAGAAGTAAGTGTAGAAAGATATACTCAGAGCCCAGAGGGTAAGGGATTTCATACATCAGGTTTGGAACTCATCCTATAGATACTGACAAGTTTCAAACCAGAGAATGCTATGGATAGATATTTTTTTAAAGACTTTATTTATTTATTTTACACAGAGAGAGAGATATCTCAAGTAGGCAGAGAGGCAGGCAGAGAGAGAGGGGGAAGCAGGCTCCCCGCTGAGCAAAGAGCCCGATGCGGGGCTCGATCCCAGGACCCTGAGATCATGACCTGAGCTGAAGGCAGAGGCTTAACCCACTGAGCCACCCAGGCACCCCAATGGATAGATTTTTTGATGGCTCATACTGGCTATAGTAATGAACTAAGAACTGGACAGGAACACTTCTATTGAGGAAAGGGACAGTCATAAATTCTGGTAACTTCTTAAAAGTTAGAAAACATCATTTTTAAAGCTGACATTCTTATAGACTCTATAGAATGCATATCCTTTTGCTCTAGGTATCAAAAAACCTGAAATGAAAGCTAGAACTATCTGGGATGCCTGGGTAGCTCCGTCAGTTAAGCATCTGCCTTCCACTTGGGCCATGATCACAGGGTCCTCGAATGGAGCCCCGCATAAGGATCCTTGCTTAGCGGGGCATCTGCTTCTCCCTCTGCCTCTGCATTTCCCCCTCCTTGTGTTCTCACACCCTCTCTCTCTCTCTCTGACAAATAAACAAATAAAATCTTCATTAAAATTTAAAAAAAGGGATGCCTGGGTGGCTCAGTTGGTTAAGCAGCTGCCTTTGGCTCAGGTCATGATCCCAGCGTCCTGGGATCAAGTCCCACATCGGGCTCCTTGCTTGGCAGCGAGCCTGCTTCTCCCTCTGCCTCTGCCTGCCACTCTGTCTGCCTGTGCTCACTCTCGCTTCTCTCTCTATGACAAATAAATAAATCTTTTAAAAAAAATAAAAAATAAAAAAATAAAATTAAATTAAAAAAAAAAAAAAGCTAGAACTATCCATTAGCATGTCAGTCCTGTCACAGGAGGATGAATTAATACATCATGCCTTAATCATTAAGTTTAGGTGGCCTCAGTCTTTTCCCCCTCACTATATGCAAAGGCATTTGATAAGCTTTGTTAGGTCATCTTATGAGAAGGGCCTTAAGGTTCTCCTTCCTCTTTGAAAAGTAAACAAGACCCCCATGTGGTCACGAGCCTTGTCCTCAGTTTGCTGGAGTCAGAGCTAAAAACTGAACTCAGAGTCCAGAGCAGAGGCGATGATTCAGAAATCTACCTTCTTTTCTGCCCTCAATGCATGTACAGACATGAGTGATGGTGGTTTTCGGAAAATGGGAGGGATTTGCTACCTCCTCTCCACCGCCACTCAATCATTTTTACCTCTGACCAACTCCCTTCTTAATCTTCTTAATCTGGCCCATTTACACAAACACAAAGGGGTGATGTCACCATACTTGTAGTTAGGGTATCTGTTCCTTTCAGCAAGGTTAACATCAAAAGACCTACTTTTCCTACCCACAGTCTTGAAGAGTGACTAATTTTAACTGTTCAGGTGCTTCCATATTAATGGGTTCTCCTACATTAGTGGGAGAAAAAAAAATCTTGATGGAGGCTCAGGAATTCTGATCAAGCTCCTAATTGTCATGTCCTTGCCTGGTTGGACATTGGAATGTTACTCAGGGTTTACAGAATATGAGTGACAGAAAGACCCAGTCTTCACAAACTTTGACTTCAGTGAAATCATTTAAGTGTTAAACATGCTACTGACTATTTTGACTGTTGGATGAAAATAATCAATCTAAACCATATGACAAAAATACATATGGAATATTGAGTGTGGCCTGGTAGACTGAGCCCTAGACCAAGGAAGGGAGATGTTGTGAGGCTGTGGGACATTGGACCTTTTATATATGCCTGCACATAAGCCACAGAGAGAGAGGTCCCACATTAGATGAATCCCCACACAAGTCATGGATGCCCCGAGTTTAAAGTTTCTGCAGTGGACAGAGAGTAGTGGACATGGTGAGTAGTGGACACCACGAGGGGCTGTTAGAGGGTTTTAAGTGACTTGATCAATTTCATTTTAGTTATTTACTCTTCTTCCTGAAACTGTGGTCAGTCGAACACCAGTGAAGTAGGAAGCTGTTAAGGCATTCTAAACAGAAGGGAGTCAGAGTTTTCAAACCAATAGAGGTGATTACAGTGAAGAAGAGAGAGAGAGAGAGAGAGAGAGAAACTAGAACTCGGGAGAGACTTTGTAAGTGATTGCAGGTAGGAGAGAAGATAGAAAGGGACAAGGTGACTCAGGAGTTTGCTAGCTTAGATTGCAGGGTAAACTGTAGGGCTACCTGAATAGAGAATATAGAGGGAGGTCAGAGTCCACATGATGAGCAAGAGCTCTGTTTTGAATATTTTACATTTGCAGTGGTTTAGAACACCTACTGGAGACATGTCCAAGAAGCCATAGGGTGTATGGTCTGAAGTGTGAGACAGTCTAAACCCCACATACAGATTAGTGAGCACACTGAAATGGAGAAAATGACACATATGGTTGAAAATAATCCATGAAGTAGATTGATTAAGCCAGAGACCTAGCCCAAATCTGGGAATCTCAATATTCCAGGCACTAGTGGGGGAAAAAAAGAGCCCATGAAAGAGACAAAAGGGAAAACAAAAATAAAAAGGAATAATAATTAGCAAAGAATCAGGAAGGTGCAATGCCACGGAAGCCAGTGGAGTAGAAGGACCACAGAGGACTTGGGGAAGCCCCAGAAGTAGATGCTTCTGAGCTGAGTTCCAAAGAAGAATTGTTCCAAGGAGAAGATGGGGCTGGACATATCGGAAGGGAAGGTCAACACTGGGAGCTGCATGCTCTCCAAGGACGCTCACTACAAGTCCACAGATTCCTCTCCCAACAGCATCAGTGCATAGAACAATGCTTTGTGGCCAGGAAAGACTTAAATGTTAAGTGTGTCGAAATGAAATGACTTTCATAACAAAACAAATTAAGTAACCAAAGAGTGCCAGTCAATGGAAAACCATAGTAACCACATGCATCATACCATTTAAACCTCACAGCAGCCCATGTCTTAGACAGACTTTAACAAAAAGGATTTGAAGTTAATAACTTGCCTGTGGTCATCTAGGCACATTGCAGGTGAGGGACTTGAACTTGGGTCTTCTGAACTCAAGCCCTTGCTTTCACAGTTGTATCACACTGAGCCAAGTTTCTTGAGCGAATTCCTTCTATCTGGCACAGCATACAACAGAAACCTGGGGCCATAAAACATTCAGATCCCAGCTAGGCTTTCCTCTAGGGTATGTAGTGTGAAGTGATGGACCTCATGTGACACTGACTTGCATCTATGGAAAACGGCAGCCTTGAGGCCATTCCCCTTTGTAAAATGCTGCTGCTCCCATCATTGTCTATCCAGTAGGTCTACTCCCCTTCTTCCTCACTGACAGAGCATCAGTTTTGTTTGGAATAGTGATGTGCTCACACCATTATTCACCTCCCTAGTTTTCCTAGGCCAGGAGTTGCCATGGAAGTGCGTCTAGGGACAGACCTGTCTTGCGTGCTCTCTGTGCTCTATATGCACTTTGCCCTTCCTTCTTAGACTGAAAACACAATGGCTGTAGGTACAGCCATCATTTTATGAACATGAGGACAGAAACCAGAGGCTGAGGATGGTGAAACAGGAAGACAGAAGGAAGCTTGCCTCTGATGGAAAATCTGCTATTATACCTACCATGGGTTACCTGCCTACAGACTTTTTGTTAAGCGTGAAAATACAAGGCCTTGCTTATTTAGGTTGCAGACTCTTAGCTATTCTGTTGTCTGTTAAATATGATCCTAGCTGATACAAAGAGCATCTGTGCCAGTGTTTCCCAGTACCATCCAGCCTACTTTGCTCACTGATGTTTCCTTCCTTTGGGTACCTGTGCTCATAATTCACAATTGAGAGGTGCAGAAGGATTGATTTCTTCAATCAAGGGAACATGCAGGCAGCCTGTGTTCAGGGAAGAGATTTTCAAACCAAACAGTTGTATTTCGTTCAAAATAAACCAGATAAGCAAAACTGTAGGATACTTTACAATCTAATAGAAATAACTTATTATCACAGAATAGTACTTAAGAGCCTGAACTCTGAAGTTATACACACTGTGGCATGCATTTCAAGTTAACTTCTCTGAGCCCTAATTCACTTGTCTGCAAACTGATAATTATACCAATCTTACAGTGGTGTTATAGGGATAAAATGGAAAATGTCTGTAGAGTGTTTTGCAGAGTCCTTGGCACGATCAACGTAACCTCTGCTAATGAGAGATCTGAATATGAAGGAAGGTTTTCCATGCTGTCTCCAACATAAGCCACTTTGCATAAAGTATGTCCTTCCTCACTTGCTCCTGGTAGGTCTCCAGGATGGGAGTGGGTTATGATGAGCCACTCACAGAGTTACTCCAGCTTCTTGGGGACCAACGGAGAGGGTCAGACAAAAAGTGTCTCAAGTTCAGACATGAACTGAAAAGAAAACTTTAAACCAGTGGCTTCCTCTGCAAGTACAAGGTGGCAGTGTGGGCGGGGAGTGGGGGTGGGGTCTGAAGGAAGAGGGAGAGATTCTGAGAATCCCGATCACCTTCAGGTTAAACTTATGGCCACTCCTGGATGATTTGCCCCGAATCTAGGACAGACAGCTCCGACATTCAGTTAACCCAAGCAAAGCAAGTCACACTCTGCAGCCATGGTCAGAGATCCAGGACCTGGGGCACCTCCTACTCCCTTACTTCCTGTTGGCTCTCAAGAAAGTGAGATTCAGTGTCTCTCTTGCCAAGATGCCGAGTTATTATATGGGCCCTCTGGAACTTTCTTGTGCAACATGAAGATAAAAAGATAACCCTCCTTATTTATAAACCTAAGTGTACTGTTCTCTAATCCAGGGTTCTTAACCCTTTGGAAGTCTCAGTCCATGGGCCTGCTGTGAGTTCACGGACTTGGGTAAATAATTCTAAGTATTTTTTCTTTCTTTATATTAACTGTTATCAATCAGACTCCTGGCATCTCAGTTAATTTTTTAAAAAGTTCACAGTGTGAGGTAACAATGAACTACCCTTTCCTTGCCTTCTACTGAGGTCTGGCTTTCTAGACTTGAGAACCGTGGTGAAAACAGATCTTGTTTCAGGTTTGTTCTTCAAGGGCTGAAGATTGTTTTCATTTTGTTTGTTTGTTTGTTTTTTCCTGGTTGGACAGTGTATGTGTGTGTGTGTGTGTGTGTGTGTGTGTGTGACATGAAGCTCTTCAGGCAGTCCAAAGCAGAACTGTCTGGACTTGTTTTCTTAAGATGGCAGTAGGCCAGCCCAGCAGCTGAGAGTTGGGGCAGTTTTTCAATAGCACAAGGGTGACCAGTTGTTCCCGCCCATAGCCTGTGTCACCAGCTGCCTCAGTGGAGTGGGATGCTTCTTCATCCATCACTGCTTCTCATACTGTGTCTTGTCGTTGAAGGTGATCTTAAGACCAAATTCCTACACTTAAAGACCAACGTGAAAATAAGGGATAGTGACGAACCCTATACTCTCACACCCCGTTCCTACCAGAATGCAGTGTGTTTAGACATAATCAAATAATTCAAGGTTAGTCCCTGATAAAATTGTTTACTAATTGCTGTTTACCACATGACATGCACCTTTCCACATGGACTGACAGAATGAATATTTAGAAGTTCATAATTTGGTGTCCATAACATAGCAGGCACTTACCCTATTTTAACTGTTGAATCAAAGGTCTCATAATTGTGAGACTAAACCTGGAACCCAGGGATCCTGGCCCCTTTCCACTGTGCCACTTCTGACATTAATGCAATCAGGTTTTCCAGAACATATGCAATAATTGGCCTCAGAATTACTGGGTACTATAGTGGGTACTATACTATTACTATAGTGTACTATAGTGAGCCTATAACATAGAAAAGTCAAAAGATTATGCTGTCCCTAACTATGTCAAATTAGACCCTCCGAGGTCATTTTAAATTTATTCTAATATCTTTGTTTTCTGCCTCCTCCTCTATTAGTCACTAGAACTCTGGGTTCAGTGTTCCCCAAATTGTCAGGACTATTGCACACACATGAAAAACCCAGTTAAGACCCAACGTTTATCTTTGGATCCCCAGGTCACCCCTTCCTTTTATGCCTCACCCCTTTATCTTCTCCAGTGTCAAAACCTGCTCTTAGGGTGGGATCAATTAGAAGCCCTTTACACCTTAGTGGGGATTCTGAAGCCCATCTCCCCCTCTCAAGGGCATTTGCCTTTTTACTTTAACTCTAATAATGGCATATCTTCTTGTGAAAGATACTAGATGTATCAACTCTTCTGATAGTAGGGGGCAATACCTTGGTGGGGGCTGCCATCTGATTCTTCCCAGGACTTCTGAAATGGGAGCACAGGCTCCCCACCACCCCCCTACTCCAAGTTTCAGGTATGACCTTCTCAGAGAATCCCTGAGTCTCATGAAAATGTACTGTCACTGTCCTCTGGAAACACTGAATCCTTTTAGAGTACGCTGAAATTTTCTGCCTGGAAGAAGCAGTAAAATGGATTCGCTCACCAAGGGTTACGCTTAAGAAGAGAGTCTGGAAGTGACAGGTACTTCTAAAAACTATTTGGAAATTGTATCTGCCTGGATTTATTTTCATTTATCAAATATTATTTTGCTACCGTACCTAAGGTGGTGTGACTAATGTCTCCAATTGCCTGTCCCCACACCCTGGCCTCTTGCCTGCCAGCCCTGTGGGAGAAGGGCGTCAAGGGACATCAGCAAGACTGCTCTTTAATAGCCGGCATTATTTTATTAAGGAAAATTTGTATTGCCCCTTTTCCCTCTCAAACGTGCCAAGTGGACAGATTTTGATTTTTCTTGGCTGAGGGAATTAAAGACCAGGGAAGTGGCTTGGCTCCCCCCTCTGGCACTTCCGCCACAAGTTCAGAAGGGGCCTAGCTCAATCCAATCACTCTGAGCAGCTAAAATTTCAGGTTTGAATTTCATCTCAGAAATGCACAAAGCCTGGGAGCTGGTGACAGTATCAGAACGGGGGCTGCTGTCAGTTACCTGTTCTTGTGTTGCGACTCCCAGCAGGCCCAGGTGTCTTCCCCCCAGGGAAGGCAAGAGGCCCGGCTGAAGGCTACATCTCTTTGTTGCATATTCTCTTGTTAAACTGTCAAGAAAGTTACCAGTGAGGAGGTTGGGGGTAGAAGGACACACAGAGTTTAATCCAATTAAAACTTCACTGGCTTTTCCACATTCTTGGTATCCTGGCTCCAAGTAGGAAGAACCTTTTCAATGTGGGGGCGGAAAGGAGGTACAAAACTAATCTTCAATGTTTGTGTTGCAACAAGGCGTAATGTAAAGCATGAGGCAACTGAGAGAGGATTTGCGGTGTGGGAGATAAAAAGAGCCCACTTTTAACTGTTTTCTCAAAGGCCTTTCACCCAGGGCTGTTTCTGGTGAAAAAACCTCAAGGAACAAGCCAAGCCAGAAAGTTCTGGTAGCTTCTACCCAAGAGACGACTTTCTCAGCAGATGTTTTGACCTGACTTCTAAGAAGGGATTGGGTGACCCTAGGAAGATCCTTCTTTTTGAGGGCTACAGGAAACGATGACTGCAGCGCTTGATGCCTTGGAATGAAAGCCAACAAATGTGCTCAGATTTAAATCTACGCCAGCACCTATTGACACAGATGGTATATTTTAGCGCTAAATCTATTTTTCTTTGCTCACAATGGGAAACATGCAGTGTGAGCTCGCTTGACAGAATGGGTGCTGAATGAAATCTGTATTCAAAGAAGCAAACTGATGCATGAACCCCCTCAGAGTCTTCGAATGGGTTCTGAAAGGAAGGTTCAGGGTGAGCAGGAGAAGGGCTCTGTCCTCACCCAGGTGAGTGAAAGAGGGTGAGGGGCCACAGATAGCAGAGTGTGTGCAGATGAAGAGAAGGGCTGCTTTGATGAAAGTGGTTGACTTTGACATTCAAAGATTCTATTTCCATTTCCATTTGACAGAAAAGATGCTCCTTATAAGAGAACCTGATGCTTTCAGAAAATAACTCCATATACTCCTTCAAAAGCAGTTTTGCACCCTGGAAAAATATCCAAGATCTACTGTTAAGTGAGAAAAGCAAGTGGAATTACATAGTTGCATGAGTTAAAAGTTACATAGTCACACCACACACACTTGCGCACACACACGTGCACTAGTTAGTATGTATTCATACTTGTCTGATACGTACAACACTATTCATAGTGCCCATCTCTAGGGAATGGGAATAGAGGAAGTAGAAAATTATTTTACAAGTACACTTTTTTTAATGTAAAAAAACTCAAAACTTGAGTTCTAATAAAACATTGAGGGAATTATGGCTAAACTGAAGTAAACCTATAGTACTGAATGTTCCTAAAGACCAAGACAGCCCTGTCTTCTCAGACCTATAGAGGAGTGTGTGACAAATGACTGGTACTGATTAATGTCTAATTATTAAATTGAAGCAAGCTTTTTAAAAGTAAATTTCGAACTTCATCTACCTAGAAAGTCTTGTTGATAACAGCTAGAACTGTATCACCTTCTCTATGAGAAAAGTAAAAAAAATAATATTTTCAAAAGATTTGTATTATTAGTGTATTGAAAGGATTCTTAAATACAAGAAAGGTTATAGGCCCATTTGATAATCTAATTTTTAAATGTTCTAATTCTATACACAAACTAAAGTCACAAGCTTTAAGTGTTCCTTTCCATTGCAGGGAGGGCATAGTCCATGAAACTCTTGACATCCACCCAGGCACCATGTTATCAGTGGAATGTTCTACCAGGTATGCCTTATCAGAATTACCTATGGAAATTACCTGAGTCTGAAGCAATAGATAGATACTGGATATGGAGGAATGGAAAGACAATATTTTTTAAAAAGTCTTTATAGATTGCTTCTCCTAAATCGATCACATCTGCCCATGAGGCTCTCTGAATCTTTGGCTAAGAACCTCCCATGTAGCTTTCTCTGGTTTCTGCATTTTGCTGTTGTTTTTCTTTCTTTCTTTCTTTCTTTTTAAATTTATTTATTTATTTGACAGAGAGAGAGAGATCGAGATCACAAGTAGGCAGAGAGGCAAGCAGAGAGAGAGGGGGGAAGCAGGCTCCCCGCTGAGCAGGGAGCCTGATGTGGGGCTCGATCCCAGGACCCCGAGATCATGACCTGAGCCGAAGGCAGAGGCTTAACCCACTGAGCCACCCAGGCACCCTTGCTGTTGTTTTTCTAATGAGCAGGAAGGAATAAGGAGCTCTGAGGGAAGGCATTTGAAATCTGTGGGGAGTGACTTCAGCAGCAAGCTGTAAATGAGAGTAGGCCCAGGCATGATTCCCTGTGATTAGCTGAGAAGCACACTCTGGGGACCTTGTAAGGATTGAATATCAAGGTGAGGCACCCCAAGTCACCCAAGGCCACTGTGGTGTGGGCCATCTGAGAAGAACCCCCAAATCTTCCAAAAGATAGGGCTCTCTGCTTCTCCCAGTCTCTCCATTGACACTAACTAGTCCAAATCCTTTACAGTGGATGACCTGAGACCAAGACTTCGCTACACATCAAGGAACACATGCTCCGCGGTCTCGTCATGGCAGCATTTCTCAACTTTGTACAGCAGAATCACTTGGTGGGGGGAGGGCTGAAATCCTGATGCCATGGTCATACCCTAGACCAGGAAATCAATCTCCCTCTTAGGTGAGACCCAAGTGTTTATATTTCATAAAGTTCTCCAGGTGATTAAATGTGCAATCACTTCTTTACAGTCCTTCTCGGTGAAGCTTTCCTCACAACATGCTTGTGACCATGGAGACATGAGTGGTGTGAGGTTGCACATCTGGACTCGGTGTGTTCATTTCCTGTGCCATGGATCAGCCTTTCAGTTGATGAGACTGACTAGTAAACATCGTCAAAGTTTATGGAGTGAGAGCAAAGGAAACCTTCTGAAGACATCCCCTCATTTTGTGCTAGGGCAGACCTTCTTGGTTTAATCTCTCTCCAATTTGGTATTAGTGCAGAGAAAGCAATTCCTGGGACCCAAGAGCCATAGCCAAGCTTTGTGGTCAGTCACCCAGGAAGCAACCACCTCATATTTTATGACCTATATTAGCCCAGGTAATTGTGAGTTAACTCTGTTATTCAAAAAAGTGGACCAAAAGGCCAAACCACCCAAAGAAATGTTGCAATTTTCAGCTGTGAATCCTGGAAATATTTTAAACTGTGTTTATAAATTAAGCAGGACTCTCTCCATTGTAAGTACTAGGAACTAAACTCAAAGTAGTTCAAGCAACAAAATACAAAGTGAGGATAATTTACTTATAGTTAAATAGATACTTATAGGATTGAAGTATGGCTTGGTCCACATACTCAAAAAAAAAAAAAAAAACAAACAACAAAACCTGCCCTTCTCTTTCTAACAGCATTCAACTCAGTTTCTTTGTTGTGCACTGCATTTTCAAGACTCTTCTTTGAAGTGGAAGGAAAATGACCGTCAAAGTTTCAGTCTTCTGTGGCCCTTAAAATCATTAACCCTGACACACGGAAAGAATTCTACTTCCCCATGTAACACAGTTAACAGAAAGATGAGACCTGCCTAGGGATTCATCACTGTGGACAGAAAAACAAGGCCCCATGATTGGGCAGGTCTAAATCACATGACCACCTTGGTAAGGTAGGATGGCACTGGGAATGGCAGTCTCACCTGAACCACATGGGAAGGACACAGTTCTCACACAGAAAAGAAACAGGCAAACATCCTATACTGACCTTAACAAGCAAATTGTGCCCCTGCTCAATTTTTTTTAAAATTTTATTTATTTATTTGACAGACAGAGATCACAAGTAGGCAGAGAGGCAGGCAGAGAGAGGGGAGAAGCAGGCTTCTTGCTGAGCAGAGAGCCTGATGGGGGGCTAGATCCCAGGACCCTGGGATCATGACCTGAGCTGAAGGCAGAGGCTTTAACCCACTGAGCCACCCAGGTGCCCCTCAATTTTTTTTTAACCAAGTATAGAACCATATAAAGAAACAAAACTACCTCTAATATTATAATCAATTGCTACCAAACAGTATGTATTCTATAGTAAAATGTTACAGGTAAGTTTGTTCAACCCATAAATATATCTTTTCTATGTTATATCCTGAGACATGAGACTGAATTTCTATTTGCTATAAAAATAACTTTTTGTGGACAACAGAGTAATTCTCATCAGAGTACTTCCTCAGTCATTCACAATGAAAATCATCATTGTAAAATACATCTGGGTAGAAATATGCTTTATTATTTTTTTACATTTTATGCAAATTTTAGAAGGACATAAAACATAAATTATGTGAATTAATAATTACAAAGCAAGAATTCATACAACTACTAATATAATCACCATGAGGTCAAAACACACTATATGGCCAGCTCTGTAGGACCCCCAGAGGTCCACCCACCATGACAAAACAACCCCTCACTTCGACTAGAGGTAATCTTTTCCTGACTTTCAAGGTGACCCCTTTCTCACTTTCTTTATAGCTCTACCCTGATACAAGCATTCCTAAAATTACGGTAACTGCTTTTGAACTTTACATAGGTGGAACAATACATGTATGTTCTTTCATGCTTTGCTTCTTATGCTCAATTTGTTGACAAATATTCATATCATAGATAACTGGAATTTGTTTCTTTTAATTGCTGCATAGTATTCTATTATATAAAAAATATCATAAATTATTTAATCAATTTCTGGTAGATGTTTAATTTTTTTCTGGTTTGAGCTTTTAAAAGCAGTGTTGTTATGAGCATTCTTCTATGTGTTCCCTAATATACCTAAACATATATCAGTAACACAGGGAAGATTTTTTAAAACACAAATCTCTGGACCTCAGAGTTCCTGATTCAGTGAGGCCTGTGGTGGGGCCCAAGCATTTACATTTCTAATTCCTGAGGTGATGCCAGGCCACTAGTTTGGGAAATACACTTTGAGAACCACTGCTCTGGCTCTTGCTACTCAAAGTTGGTCCATGGACCAGCATCAAAGGTGTCACCAAGGAGATAGAATTCTACACCTAGAAATACAGAATTTCAGACCCCACCACAAATCTATTGAATTAGAATTTTATGTATGTATGTGTGTATTTTTAAAGATTTTATTTATTTATTTGTCAGAGAGAGAGAGAGAGAGCACAAGCAGGGAGAGCAGCAGGCAGAGGGAGAGGGAGAAGCAAACTCCCCACTGAAAACGGAGCCCAATGCAGGACTCAGTTTCAGGACCCGGGATCATGACCTGAGCCGAAGGCAGAGGCTTACCCGACTGAGCCACTGAGGTGTCCCTAGAATTTTAATTTTAACAAGATCCCCAGGTGATCTGGATGTACACTGAAGTTTGAGAAAAATTGCTGTAGGTTATACACATCTTGAAATGCAATTTCTTGTGGGTCATAGTAATATGGATATTTTTAACATTTCTAGATGACATCAATCTGTTTTTTGTAACAGAATTAGAATTTACACATCAACCACCAGAAATATGTTTATTTTCAGATATTTTTCAAATGGATTAGGAAAAAGACAGGGTAGTTTACATCTTCCCATTACCTTAAGTGAGTAAAAATAGAGTGTAAGTCCCTTAGTTATTCCATATATTCCCCCTTGTCAATTTACAGAAAAGTATATGCTCTTGAAGGCTTTTAAAAAAAATAAAATTATACAGGATTAAAACTACTTTCAAATACAATAATTTTTCTTAAACAGGTGATATAAATCACAGCAGTCATAATGTAATTTTTAAAATACTGGATAGAACAGTATCAAGTTTTAATCCCCATTCCCCCCAAACCTAGAAAGTTTGGGAGGTACTTCCAAGTTCAGCATGGAAAGTTCCAAATGGAAGTGATGCCGTCTTAACTTTTTTCTATCGTCATAAACTTTATATAGTGAGTGCTCATTGGCTTACAAGTACCACATTCTATGCCTGCACTCCATCTTATTAAACATTTGTGTTTATTTAAAATTTCCTTAACCTAAGGGTATTATTTTTCTGATGGTATTAATAGCTTCATGTTTTTCTTTTATCCTTTCCTTTTATTTTAGATACACAAATCAAATCTAACGACTGCCACAGGCTTTTGCCACCATCTGTAAAACTGGCCTTCAGATAGCACATTCAGTGGAGGGGGAAAACACCATTACAGAGAATGGGAGCACTCAGGAAATACAAACATGAACTACTTCTGTTATTCTTCCACACAATCTTAGACACGCCCTATAATACACTTCAAACCAAAAGGTAATATGAAAACCCCATCCCAAATATCTTGTATATTTTAATGCTGAAAATCTAAAACATTCATTTAATGTTTTTTTAATTGTACTAATAATAGTATGGTGGTTTCCAGCCTAATTAAAGGATAATTAAGTGTAGGACAATAGCTAAACAGTATGTCTCTCTTTTATAATATAATCATTTATGCTAATGTACCATAAATTGAAATAACAATAATACTGGAGACAAAAATAAGCTTGCAAGGGAACTCTGTAATAGCTTACTAACTTATTATAACAATACCATTCCACATTATAGACATAAAAGGGAAACTTTGCTAATCAGAGTGATCTGTTTCCATTTATTTGCTTACCGCAGGATAAGCACTTCACCACCACCACCTCCCTGTGGTGAGGAGTCTAGTCCATAAAAGCAGCATATTGTGCTGTCTATTAAGTTGATGGGTAGTTGTTGTTGTTTTTTGTTTTTTTGTTTTTTTTGTTTTTTTTTGGCATGTATATTGGCTTCTCAGAGTTTAGTTCCATAACCACCCAGGTGATCATTATCACTGTAACTGTGCACCAGGAACCATGCCCTGGCCATTCCCATAGGTGTGTTGTGACTCTGCCGGGGAAGTAGACTGACAAGAGACTTGCTAATGTCCCCATCACAGGTTGTGAAGAGCAAGGCATGTCATGGCCCTCCCATGATTGTCCAGCTTCACCTAAACTCAAGATACTCCCTCCACTGAGTCCTCTCCTCATGACTTGCGCTGCCCAGATGACCACCAATTGTCACTACCCATTGGACTCCAAGTTCTTGCTGATCATCTGCCAAAGTCACTGATTAGCACTATGAGTACAATGGCAGCCCTAGCCTGGTTAACACTCCTTATACGTTAGCACCATCTGTAAAAATTGTGGCTGCCGCATCCGTGCCTCTGTGAAGTACTGTGTGCTGAAAAGGGTACTCACTCGGGACGGAGTATTTGCCCAGGCCCACTACCAAACTCACCTGCCCCATAGCGACATGGTGTGATATGAGGGTAGCATAAGGCTCTGACCTCAAATAGATCTTTTACCAACCTCCTATGTTTGTGAAACCTTTACCCTCATGGTATAAAGTATAAAAAATACCGCAGTGAAGGCAACTGCCTACAGAAACTCCTTATCAAAATGTGCTTTACCAGGACGCAGACCACTGGTATGTAACACTTAAACATTTCTTTGATTGTGTATATGAACTAAGGCTAAGATATGATGAAGCACAAGAAAGAAGTTGTGAGCAGAATAAAAAAATACAAATTTGAGAACAAGGGACACTCTGCTCTCACAGCAACTTGCACTGCTTAAATTCCTAACAATGACCATTTCCTCATCAATCCCCCTAAATTCTTGCTGAATTTCATCCTATTACTCTTATTCTGTCTTCCATTCTGAATGCAGTGTTAATTCCAGCCCAATTAGCCTTGGTTAAAAACAATTACCAGGATCTAGAAGGAAGTGTATGTCCCACCTGGGACTCACCTCTGCCCTCTGTAAGTACTTTCTGTTCTTAATGGCACCCATTCAGGACAAAACCGTGACTTTTCCCAGGCTGACATCTAACCTGCGGTGTCCCATTCCCACATGGTGTGCTGCGAGAGCTAGAAGCTCAGCTGATCAACAGATCACTTCACCAGTCTATCCTGTCACATCAACCTCCTGCCATTGTCTCTACAAGGTCCTTGTTAAAATATACACTATCAGGAGGAGGAGAAGCATCACAGCCTAGAACTTCCTAACATCTCTTTGGATGTAATTACGAATTTAGCTAATGGTAAGATATGAGACATAAAACAGACATTTGCCGGGAATGAGAAATAGGAAATATGGAGCAAATGACCCTGCCCAGATTAGCTTCCTTTCTAGGGAAGCTCCCGATAACCGTGGAAAAGCATTGGTATGCATGCGTATACCCAGGAAGTTTGGCAGGACAGAAAGGAGCCCCCTAATGGGGAAGTGGAATACTAATGCACCCAATCCCACTATGCATTTACACTCCTAAACATAATAGTACACTTACCTTATAAGGATGAGATGCCCCAAGAACTGGGATAGGAAGTTTTGGTAGGTGAAAAAAATCCCTCCTATGTGAATGCCAGGATCCAGGAGGTTTAGAAGAAGGCCATAAAACTGTTCAAATCCAGTTTTACTATTATAAAAACTTTGCTGTAAGGATTCCTAAAATAATAAATAATAAACAATAAATAAATATACGTACATATACACATACACACATACGTACCTATGTCTGTTCCTCATACTCTCACCAAGAATACCCCCATGTCCCCAACTGAAGAACCTGAACATCTTAAGTGACCACACTTGAAAAGTTTTTGTAGCATCAAAAATCTTTAATAGTATTCCTATTATGTGTGTGAGTATTAAATTAAACTAACGTCCTTCCTTACCACACATGCATATAAAATCTGAATCACGTTACACCGCATTGCATTCAAACACACAAGGCAAAGAGTAATTCAGACTAAACATCATTCACCTCCCAAGAAGTGGCACTCCTAGTCTCATGGGAAATCAGTAAACGACCACAGTTTAATTAACAATAATCATCTGTCTACAATCTTATTTATATACTCAACTTGACAAGCAAACACTTCAAAGTTGGAGAATGTGGAGAAAACTCAAACTTCAGAATTGGAAATGTTGAGTTATACAAGATACCAAATCAGTGAAACAACTTATAAGGTCTTATAAATTCCTATCTGCAATAAAATATGACAGCCCATAATTCACTCACTCTTTCTTCAGATGCCAAGACATGAGAAAATTTAATCCTACCTTTACAAAGTCTGCACGTTAAATTTTGAGTACATTCTATGAAATATATAACAATGAACTAACAAATATTGGATGGCCATACTTGGTGACTACCACATAAAGTTTTTAATTAATACCTTAAAATATTTCTTTAAAAGCCAACAACAACAAAAAGTAACCAGTGGTCTATACAGACCTTATGCTGATTGGACTGTAACAAATTATTTTTAAAAAAGTAAAACACAAACAAAATGGTCTAGATAACCAGCAAATAATCTCCTATTGTTCCTGATAGATTTCTTTGCAAGGACATAACTACTAGTTACATTTGAAGGTTCCTTGCATCTCATAGAGAATATTGACTGGTTTGGAATTTACAAAGGAAGATGGTAGCACATACATGCAGGTGGAAGGCCCAGTAACCTCTTGGACATGCAGAACTGAGTTTATCTCATTGTATTGTCAGTGTTCCAAATGCATCCAGTGGGACTGTCACTGTGGAGTCGCTGGCCAACACCCTAAGTCAATCATCAGACAGACCCTAAGTAATATAGTTCTTCCAGCAGGACATGATCAGTGGTGCTTTGTTTTTTAAATAGATAGAACATACCAGATGGATGCTAAACACCAGACAGAGGCCTTGGACATAAAATATTTGGGGCAGTTCTTTGAGGGTTGTTAAGACTGAGAAAAATTAACTTACTAGGTGTGTAATGAACACCTGAAAATACAAATTTCTGGCTTGAGTGTCTGGGAGCTTCCGTAATGCCTAACACTCAGTGCAAATCGTGAACCTAGCCTATTTGGTGGCTTGGTCTTACGGACAATTTAGGCAAGTTCAGACCAGACTCTATACTAAGTTGTATGATCTCAGCATATGCCCCGCCCAACCCAGCCCTCTCTGTGTCACGTGATGGATCACAGGGTGGACGTGCTTTCTTTAAACTGTCGTTGCCTAATCTGTCTTTTGGTAGTCAGTGTACCTTATCAGTCAGTAATTGCAGGTACCGAAAACCCTCTATGCTTCACTACCTAGGCATAAGGAGGTGGATTAAGGACGAGACAGGACTACTTACAAAGCACCTTATATGGATTAGAACGTTTTTGTCCTGTGCAAACAGCTTAGGCCACTTTAAACACATTGTACTTGTAATGCCATAGACTTAGCAGATCCTTCATCCTGACCTCAAAGTACTCTGCAAACAAAGTGTTTTCTCCATTTTGTAAAGATGGAGCACGAAAACTGGTAGTAAAACGAAAACTGGAGTTTCCCAATCTCTTAGAGCGACCTTATAGTTACAGTTTTTGCTTTCACAATTCAAGTTAGCAAAAAAAAAAAAAAAAAGTGCTGGGAGGTGGGTTGGTGGGGGGATGGGTAAAGTCCATGATGGGGATTAAGGGTAATGTTTAGAATTGCTGAATCACTACCTTGTACACCTGAAACTAATATAACACTATATGTTAATCACACTGGAATTAAAATTTTAAAAATTTTGGAAATAGTAATGAAGGTCACAGACATTGTGAATGTAATTAATTTTCCTGAATTGTACACCTAAAAATGGTTAAATGTCACATTCTGTTATATGTATGTTACTGCAATAAAAACATTGAAACCAAGGGAAAAAACTGTGTTGAGGGAGAGGAGTTTAAAAACTACATTATCGGGGCACCTGGGTGGCTCAGTGGGTTAAAGCCTCTGCCTTTGGCTCAGGTCATGATCCCGGGGTACTGGGATCAAGCCCCCATCGGGGTCTCTGCTCAGCGGGGAGCCTGCTTCTCTTCCTCTCTCTCTCTCTCTCTGCCTGCCTCTCTGCCTACTTGTGATCTCTGTCAAATAAATAAATAAAATCTTAAAAACAAAAACAAAAACTACAATGTCTAGTCATGTAATTGAATCAAATTCATATAGTAACTCTTTAAATCTCCACTGGGTGTTTATATATATATATATATATATATATATATATATATTCTCGATAGGAGTATATGTCGTACGTAGAATAAACTTAATGAAACAACTGGCAAATCTCTCTCTATATATACAGAAGTCAGCTATATATCTATATATATATTTATAGATACATTTGCCAGTTATTTCATTAAGTTTATTCTACATACAATGACATAACTCCTATGAGACAATTGCTGAGTCATCCTATCTAGGGAGAAATTATTACACTGCAGCATATCAGAAAGTGATAAGTGGATAAAAGTCCAGAGACATTCCAAAAGTAGATACATGGACCAGGAGAGAGGGTCATTACTTACTGTCATTTATTTTTTTTATTGTTGTTTGTTTGCTTTTTGTTTACGGTCATTTTTTCTAAGAAACCAGATAATGTATGCATTTACTTTACAAATATTTATTGAGGTCCCACTATGTACCCAATACTGTTTTAGGAACTGGGGACAGAGCAGTGAAAGAAAAGACCAAATTCCTGAAGAATCTGGAAAACTGAAGGCCCTGGTCACTATCTGGAACACTCTAATAGATAAGTGTAGGAGGAAAAAGCAGCAAAGGAGTTAGAAAAGGAATAGCCAAGGAGGTAGGAACAAAATCAGGAAAATACAGTATCATAGAATCAAAAACAAAACAAAAAACAAAACAAAAAAACTCACAGGAAATCAAAAAAGAGGGGATGTCAACTGTTTAGAAAGACTAGTAGAGAAGAAGTAGAATTAAAAAGAGAAGAGACTGTTTGGCAACACAGGTGACAGTGATGACTATGATTAGCCCAGCCTCAATGCAGATGTAGAGAGACAGGTACAGAAGTAGGTTTGGTGACTGCAGACAATCTTTCTGGTAAGTTTTATTTATTTTTTATTTATTCATTTGAGAGAGAGAGAGAGAGAGAGCGTGCACATGCACGAACAGGGGGAGCAGAGGCAGAGGGAGAAATAGACTCCCTGCTCAGCAGGGAGCCCGGTGTGGGGCTGGATCCCAGGACCCTGGGATCATGACCTGAGCCAAAGGCAGACCCTTAACTGAGCCACCAAGGCACCCCTCTTTCAGTAAGTTTCATAGTGAATAAGGAGTAAAGAAAAAAGAGGTGGTTGGAAGGTTCTGTAGATGAACAGAGAAATTTTTTTTTTTTTTGATAGAGAGAGATCACAAGTGGGCAGAGTCAGGTAGAGAGAGAGAGAGGAGGAAGCAGGCTCCCCGCTGAGCAGAGAGCCCAACGCGGGACTTGATCCCAGGACCCTGAGATCATGACCTGCGCCGAAGGCAAAGGCTTAACCACTGAGCCACCCAGGTGCCCCGAACAGAGAAATTTTTTAAGCTGTAGATGAAATAGTAAGTTGATTTGCTGTCAGATAAGATACTGTAGAGAGGGAGAAACTGATGATGGTCACTAAAGGAAGACCTGAAGAATGTTAGATGGTGTAGGACCCTAAGCCCAGGAATGGGGCTGGCCTTTGATGGATGCAGACACACCTCATTCCTATTAATAAAGAGGCAACATTTGAGGAGTATCTGGGGGGCTCAGTTGGTTAAGCATCCAACTCTTGATTTCAGCTCAGTCATGATTTCAGGGTCGTGAGCTCAAGCCCCATGTCTATTTTGCCCTAGGTGGAGCCTACTTGGGATTCTCTCTCCCTCTGCCCTTGTTCTCTCTCTCTCTCTCTCACACCAAAGGCGGTGGGGAGTGGGGGAAAGAGGCAACATTTGAATACAGACATGGGCAAATTACCTTTGGTCATTTCAAAGGTGGAAAGATGTGGAAACCATTGGCTTTTTTTTTTTTTTAAATGGGCTTTGAAGAATCGTTTTCATCTACAAATTGTGGCATGGCATTTAGAAGGGTAAAAGACAGAACAACAGGGTATGAAAAGTATGAGCTCAGTCTTCTGGGTCTTGTGCTGTTCTCCAGAAATATCCTGCTGCTTAATTAAGTACCAGGTGTGGAGTTTGGGTTTCATCAGGATGTTAGCGTTGTCTTTACCTGGCAGGTGATTTTAAAGATAAACATGGGATCTTACCAAGGTCAGAAAGAGATACCAGTGTAGTGATCTGGTCTACATCGTCATGTGGCCTTACAGGCTCTGCAGCGTACAGGGTGGACCACAGTGCCTTCACATTCACTTTACCGCACACTCTTCCAACCATTCTTTGAGATATGTAGGCCCTCGATAACAACGTACACTTTACAGTTAAGTAAACTGAGGCTCAGTCACTAACCCAAAGGTTCATAGCTAGTAAATAGCAAGGCTGCCATCCTGAGCATGAAGAGCAGACTTCCATGAATAAGACAGAGGTGTGTGTGTGTGTGTGTGTGTGTGTGTAGATTAGAATCTTCTAATCATAAAAAAGTAACATGAAAAGCAATTGATTTACTAACTCTGTAGAAACAGGTCAGTCAATGTACAGCAGACCACACAAGATGGAATTCTGAAGAAGGGCCAGCTGTTGTATTATTATTATGTTGTATTATTCCCCAATGGAGGCAACTTACAATTATACAAGGCACCTTTCTCTGAGGCCCGGTATACCAAGACAGACCAAAATGACATGACATGGCTTATGCGTTCCCATCTTCAGCCATCCCTGGCACCCAAAATTTATGGCTAATTCTAGACATCTAATTCGACCTCCAAAAATAAAGATCTGCCCTGTGGAAGATCTTCAAAAAGGACTGGAAGAACAATTTTTTTTAATTTTTAATTTTTTTATTATCATATAATGTATTATTATCCCCAGGGGTACAGGTCTGTGAATACTCAGGTTTACACACTTCACAGCACTCACCATAGCACATACCTTCCCAATGTCTATAACCCAACCACCCTCTCCACCCTCCTCCGCCCGGCAACCCTCAGTTTGTTTTGTGAGATTAAGAGTCTCTTATGGTTTGTCTCCCTCCCGATCCCATCTTGTTTCATTTTTTCTTTTCCTACCCCAAGCCCCCCATGTTGCATCTCCATTTCCTCATATCAGGAAGGTCATATGATAATTGTCTTTCTCTGACTGACTTATTTCACTAAGCATAGTACCCTCTAGTTCCATCCACGTCATTGCAAATGGCAAGATTTCATTTCTTTTGATGGCTGCGTAGTATTCCAGTGTGTGTGTGTGTGTGTGTGTGTGTGTGTGTGTGTGTGTATACATACACATACCACTTCTTCTTTATCCATTCATCTGTTGATGGACATCTAGGTTGGAAGAACAATTTTGTGAAGAAGAAGTTTGAAAACTGTTGTTTTGAACAATAGCAACAGTTTTGGGCCAAATGTCAAACCCTCCAAGGTGCCTACTTGGAAGCAGACAGGGTTCCTCTGGGCTCAGATCCCTGCCACAGTTCAAAATGCAGTGTCACCAAGTTATTGTCAGATCTAGGGACTGTATCATTTATGTCTCTATCACTTTCAGAAAGTTACGTTACTCCTACTTACTCAGGTGAAGATAAAGAAGGAAAAGACAGAAGCTAGATTACAGTATTTATTGGATCTTGGCTGCATGAGTATTGAGGCGGAATTCCACTAATTTCATTCAGTAAGTTTTACTGCCTTCTATGTGTTAGATACTGTGGCTCTGAGAAAACAGACTTCATCTCTGTCTTTCTTTTTCCATGTCTTCTTAGGAAAACCGAGTTTACTGGTCTAATCAAGCTCACAGAATTAGATGGGCTGGGCTGAGGTATTAGATGTATAAACAAGTTTGACTGAAAAGGTATTAAAAGTTCCAGACTATTGGTATTTACAGAGTATAATAGGGCACATAGGGATGGGAGTAGGAAATTTATTTTTGGGATAAATCAAGCAGCTCAAGTGGAAACTTGAAAGGTGAGTAAATTTCCTCACATACATGGGGAGATAGGGGAGGAGGTAGGGAGGGAGAAAACTGAGCCACAGGATCAGGGTGGGTAAAGGCCCCCAGAGCAAAGCAGTAAATTTGCAGATTACCAACTGCTTGCATTTTCCCACCCTCATCCTCTAAAATTTATAGTCTATGTGGCAGATAGTGTTTGAACACCAGAATTTTCATTTAAAGGCCTAAAAACATTTGTGACCATTGTGATTCCATCATAAACTCTATTTGTAAACTGAAAATAGCCAAATATTCACCTAAGGTTCACAGAGAAGAGAAAGATAATTCTGGAAAGTATAATTTGTTAAACACGGCCTCAATCCTTGGCACAATTTTGGCATAATTAACAAAGGCATGTAAGTTGAAATTCACAGAAAACACATCCTTCCAACAACCCTCAATGTCTTGGTCCATCAAGTTACTAGGCGAGGTGAGTATCGTTAGGCCAGGCAAGTGTGGAAGATATTCTCAGATACTAAATGCAAAGCCACTATAATTTTTTTCTTATTTTCTGAGGAGAGGGTAGAAAAGGCTTAAAGTAAAGGTATCAAGTAGGTAGACTGAGTAAATTGAGCATTTTTTCCCAGTGATTGATAATAACCTGAGAAGTCTTTAGACAAACAATGCAGTTCAGGACCCCTTTTATTTGGGGACAAGAAATGGAGGTTACTTAGAACACTGAAACTTCTTTAGTACTAAATAATCCGCCAAACCTTTATTGCTTTAAGCAAGGGCAGGAAAAACATCCCAAACCAAAACTACATGGAGTATGTAAGAGCTTAGGAGACAATTCTCAGGAAGGAAAATGCCATAGAATTGGCACTGCCAACTCTCTTTTCTTCACAGATCCTGTGTTACTTACAGGTTAATGCACAATGCTAATAGTTCACCCGGTTGTTACTATCACCACTGGGTGGCTCAGTGGGTTAAGCCTCTTCCTTCAGCTCAGGTCATGATCTCAGGGCCCTGGGATCAAGCCCCGCATCGGGCTCTCTGCTCACCAGGGAGCCTGCTTCCTCCTCTCTCTCTCTGCCTCCTTCTCTGCCTGCTTGTGATCTCTGTCAAATAAATAAATAAGTAATCTTTACCCCCCCCCAAAAAAGAGGGCACGTGTGTCAAAAAAAAGTGATTCTCCACACAACTTAGAGATATCATTGTTCTTATGCTTTCCAAATCCTCAGAATGGAATGCACTAAATGCTGATTCACATCTGAGGAAAATTGCAAAAGTTGGTATCCTAACATTACCTGTGCTTTCTCCTGAATTAAGTATCTCATCAGGAAATTATACAGAGTAATATCCTTGAGTTAACATGTTCTTTTGTCAATGTTCAGTTTGGCTTATATCACGGACGTTATCTGAGATTTTCTAAGTCTGGGCTTCATTCCAGGATCTGAGCGTCACTTTAGGATTTCATTACATTCTGTTCTGTGTGGTTCCAGGGTTATTTGATGATGTGTCCATGAATTCTGGCCTATCATTAGAATTCCAAAATGCCTTAGAGTTGCTCTACCTCAAGTGAAAATCAGACAGGTGGCATTTATCCACGATCATACAGCCGGTGACTGGTGGAGTCAGAACATTCTTCTCTGCCCACAAGAAGCTTTTTGTGAACAAAATTATATTCGTCCCTTTTAAGGAACCACACTGAACTAATTGAAGTAATAAATACATGGTGTTTGGAAAGACTCAGTTCTAATGTCCACTTCTCTTGATCCCCTCTCCTTTCTCTAATCACTTTCCACATCAAGGTTTTGTAGACCTTGCTTGGGTGTTTCATGCTGATGATCCCAATACCTTGTGAGACCTTGAAGGCAAAGATCATTTTCATTTTTACACCTACAGTGACAAGAACACCTTAAACACTGAATAAAAAAAGTGCAAATAAATATCAAAGGCTCTAGGACTTGGATGCAAATTTGATGCTCATTGGAGTCGTGCCCAACGTGTGTTAACTGTAACATTAATTAATGTTTATTTATTCTATTGGTGAACTTATTTATATTATTGGTGAAACAAAAGTCTAAATGTTTTGCACTCAACTGTGGACCTCTTGAGGGCAGAGAGCATGTTTTTATTTTAATTTGTGTCTTCTCTAGTACCTAGCATTAATGCCCAGTAGCCAATATATGTTTGTTCACTGCATGAATAAATGAAGAGTTACTTCTTAAGGACGTTCTAGGCACCACAGTGGCCCCAGGTCATCTCTTATGTTAGATGGCTACCAAGGGTGCCTCACTTTGATCCCAGCTTATGTTCCTGGCAAGAAAATGGAGGCATTTCTTGGAGGCTACACACCTTGTTTGTACAGCACTGTAGGTTTCAGCTTTTCCATCGTTTTATGGGCTCAAGGGTTTGGGAATCATCGATTAATGCTTATAAAAGGGAGCCTTGCTTAGTGATAACACTCTTGTTGTAACTCATTGGAGTGGAGGTTATTGAACAGAAATGGACACCTTCCACGAAGATGTGTGCTGCTGTATTCTTGAGAGCTCAAAGGGGAAGGTCAAGTAATTTATACTTCTTTTATCCACTCACACATTTATTGATCACCCACTGTGTGCCAGGTGAGTGGCTGAGGACACAGAGATGGATAATAATTGGATTCTGCCATCAAGAAGCTCATAGCTAGATGGGAATCAGGCAGAGAATGCTATAATTACTTGCATAGACTTATGAACAAAATGGTTTGTGTCACTTTCACCAACTCGATCTTTCTCCCAAAGCATCTCATCCTCTGCTAAAGAGGGAATCGTTCTGTGGGCTCTGGATTTTTTAAGTTTTCTGAATTCTAATTGGCCTTCAGCAATTCGAAGTTAACACTATGTTGGTGCTCAGAAAATCAACTTCTCCAGATCGATCTATGCGTTAGAGAGGAGGAAAATAACTATTTCTGAAACACGTATATCCCCTTCTGAGGGGAGAAACAGCAAGCAAACACACAAATCCCTTTAAAACGAATGTGTCAGGAGCAGGACTCAATAAAGCATGGATGTAACATGAAACACAGCACATAATGGAGCTGATTGTATTGTTGGGCACAGGTTTTGAAATCCTTCTTCCAGCTCATGCTGTGGCCCCAGGTTAAAAATCTGCAATGTGTTAAGCAATAGTAACCTTTAAGGTAAGAGGGTCAACTTACTCAATATGGTTTTACTCCGGAGCAAAAACTGGGGCTAACCAAATGCCAAGTGCCTGCTATCAAACCCAAACTGCTCCCCCATACACTGAGTAATAGAAAAATCTCTTTTTCCCTTAGAAACCTAAAAACCGCCATTTCAACATCTATATTCCCATGATCCAAAATAATCGTGCTAGTTTCACCACTTTCTTTTTTTTTTTAGTCTGAATTGGGGAGGGCATTAACACCTTCATAACATTATTTTCATATTACTTAAGAATTTCTAAGCTATTTATACTCTACTCAAAAAAAAAAAGAATTTCTAACCATTTAAGTGTATTCACTAAATTTCTCAGACTGCCTCAAAAATATTCATGTTTAACGTTGGTTTTCTAGGACATGTAATAATCTATACAGAATGTATGCTGGGAGGGGTAGGTTACTCCAGTTCCTTTTAAAAATCCAAATAACTTGTTCTACCAGTGTCAGATGGTTTATTTACTGGTTACAGGATAATGGTATTTTGTCTCAGTTCTTTATAGGATACCATACGGAAATCCACAATACTTCCAAAATATTTGAATACACAGATACCAGTTGAAAACTGACTCAAAGGAATACTCGGTCTTTTTTTTTTTTTAAATTAGGCATTATTTTATTAAATTAGGCGTTATTATTAGGCTAAGTCCTCATTTTTGGATAAGATTATGGTCTAAATGAGCTTGCATTTTACCGTCAGATAAAAAAGCTCTTTTCAGTTAGTGGCAACTCATTTTCTCAGTCTCCCTCCCTGCATTTGGAGCAGATAAGGCAAGGGAACCTAACATTTAGACTTCTAGGCCCTTACCCTAATCATCGGACACATGTACTTCCCTTACCTAGCAGGTATCATGCCCTGTGTCTTGAAAAAGATCTATCAAAAGAAATTGTTTCCCCTCAATATTAGATTCCCCTAGATATTTCTAAACTGTTCTGTCAGTGAACTGTGGGGGAAAAAAAAAAGCCATGTTCTTTACTGTTTCTTTAGTCTTTTTTTTTTCTCCTTCTCTAGTTAATCCTTACATTTCCTCTAGCCTGTTTGCAAAGTATCATGTAAAACAGAAAAAAAAAAAAATCACAAAAGCTGAAGGTAATGATCTTGAGAATTACTTGACAAGTCACATCACGGGAGATGGGCCAAAATGTCAGTTTGAGGCTAGATGGTAGAAAACACTGAATCCTTATCTTTCACTTGCAGCCTGGAGAGGACAGGAATTGTAGCTAGGTATACAAGTTTAAGGTTCACGGAGTACCCCAGACTAAAAAGAAAAGGGTGGAACTCAGTGAAAGCACAAAGAGCTGCACACAATAGGCATTATGATGGTGCCCATTATAATAATGGAGATGGATGGAAAGCTAGAGAGATGGATAGGTAGATAGACATCGAGATAACAAGTGAGCTTACAACGTGTCAGGCACTATTCTAAACCCTACCAGTACTTTTTAATTTAATGGTCACAACAAGCTTATGAGGCAAGTAATATTTAAGATCAACCGAATTGGTTATAGAGATTAACTGTAGAGAACGAGGGAGGAACCAAGACTGATTCAAGGTTCCAAACTTGTTAGACAGAGAAAATGAGATTGTTAGGGTTAACATTGTTGAATCATTTTTGAAAAATGTGCCTAGTTAGAAGGCTATAGACTCTACATACTATCTCTTTATGTGGCATGTCACATAATAAAACCTTAATTAGGGCAAATTAAGTGTCATGAGACTATTTTGAATTAAAGAAAAGTCTCAATTAAAAAGGCTGTTTTGAAGAAAATATAATTTTAGTAAAACAAGTTCATAGAGTAAGACAGTTGACAAGTACTAAGCTCTTAATAGAAGGAAGTATTGCCTGTATTAAGGACTCTTACAGAAGTACTAATAAATACATATATTAAGATGAATATTTCCACTGTTTAAATGCAAACGAGACCACTAAATAATTCCACTATTAAACAAGCTTATGTTTTTGCTTTCTTTATTGCTTTCTTGATAAAAAATACTGCTGACATATCCATAAAAGCCTTACAAAATTTTCTCAGAACAAAATAATATCCTGGTCTTTAGAAGATGACCCATAGAAAAATTTTACTTTAGTTTGATTACATTATAGTCTATAGTATTAATATTCCTACAAATTGAGTGGAAGTTTTCTTTGCCCCTTTTTAAATATAAGGATCATTTTACAGAAGGGATTTTTAATTTTATGTTCTGCCCAGTGTCAGCAGAATAGAAGACTAGAGTTACAATATTCCTAAACTATTCTCAGTTACTTTTATTATTTTCAAGCAAAAAATGTCATTTAAACTCCTCCTTGTTACTTGGCAACTCATTTATGTGTCCACACCACCTCTTCTGTCCCCCACCTGGCCCACCACGTGCCAACTACTCCAGGATAAATGGATAATGCTTCCTCTGGGTAGTCTCAGTCTGCACAGCAACTCAGATGGTACTTTATTGTGCCCATTTTAAAGAAGGAAAATCGAGGCATGGAGAGTATAGGAAAATTTCTCAAGTTGCACAAAGTAATAGAGTCAGAACTTAAACCTGTGTTCAGGTATTAAGTCCTATGATCTTAACCACTTTGCTATAGCATCTCCTGCTCTGATTAACTGGGTATGTATGACCCTCTCACTGGTGCTCTGAAGTGGAGTGGTATTAACTCTCAGGAGCAGATTGTTCCTGTTTCTTCCCAAATTTTCATTAAGTGACATAACATTGGTTGCAAAACTGGTCACAGTCAAAGTATTTATAGTGGAAATAGGCTAGACCACAAATCAGGGCTTTATTTTCCCCCTGTATTTATCTGCACAGCACTGGGCATCTTCCTACTTTGGGTTCCATGGAAGTTATGGAACTAAGAAATTCCAGTCCCATACCGATGGACAAGACCATACTAACAAGCCGGAATATGGGATTGAATTAATCCTTTGTGGTTATTCTTGTTAAATAGAAGCAGGCTAACACCGTGTATATCAGACAGACATGAGAACTGTCAACTCACAGGCCATATGTGGTCTCGCTTCTACACTGACATACTTGTCTAGATGAAAAGAGTGACTATTGTCATCAAGCAACATGTTTTGCACTACCTCACATTTCTCTTAGCTTCGCCTTTGCATCCGGTCATAACAAGTCAATGGTTCTGTACACATATCTTCTAGATGCACGAACATGGTGTCTGTCTCTAAAAAGAACAATGGGACTCTCACTCCCATCTGGGACACCACCTGTTGAAGCCCATTTGGCATCTGCATGTGCATAATTTTTAACTACAGGGAACTTGAACTTGGCAACCCTCTGCCAACGGAGCATGGCAGGGCATAAATTCATTTTCCTTTTGATCCTGGACTGACTAATGTGAAATACATTCCCTACTATTTCTCAGGTGGTCCCAGGGCAATGGGTACCAGCTACCCACAGCAGTGGTCAATTCAACAATGTATTCCTACAGTAGTTTTCCTGCCTTCTCCCATTCTACTTTCCCTGTCATTCATTTCTATTCCTTGGTATCAGTTTCAAATAAACCACCTGAACAAAATCCTTTGCCTCTGTCTTTACTTTTGGGGGATGGGAAATGTGGGCCAGGATCCTCTCTTTGAGAACGTCCCGTAGCCAAGTAAAGGAGGCCTAAATTTGAGCCAAAAGAAGGATGTGGATTTTTTCTTTTTCTAAGCATCCAGGCACATACCACATTCTTAACAAGACTTGGGCCTTCCAAAAAACTTAAATTCTAGCAAGGAAGATGAACATTAAAAAAATAATTATATAAGTATTTAATTTTTTTCTCCAAGAATTATTACAAAGAAGACCAGTCCATTTCTTTCTAGTTTGAGGCTATATAAAAGCCAAAACTTCACTTTCTTAAGGTCCCTGAAATGTTCCTTTCTGGAGGGTAAAACCCTGACATCCCTTGCCCAAAGCAACAAGTCATCAGCATTAGAAATCAAAATCACCATACTGAGGGGGCACAGGTCATCCCCTATAAAAAACAATCTGAGATCACAACAGCCAATCCAGGAAAAAAAGAAAGAAAAGAAAAAAGAAAAGAAAAGAAGAAAAGCATTCTTTTCATAAAAAAGAAACAAACCTCACTACTCAGATAAATTTCCTCATGGAAAGTACAAATCCCCAATTACTACCCAACATGTGCAAGATATAAAACCTCCCTCAGAGCTGAGGATCTGCACGATACTTAACAAATTACCAGCATCACAGCATGTTGGATGGAGATTTGGGCCCAGACCAGGCAGAGAAAAAAGAGGGGAAAAAAGCCCCAAATTGTTGCTTTCAAAATTCTCTATGAAGCCAAGTAACTCTTTTAAAATCTCCATTTTCTTTCTAGATTCTCCCCATTGACAGACTCCAAGGACCCAGCGGATGATGGAGTCAAGAGAGAAAGAATCTAATTATCTTCAATGTGCAGTTTTAACCGTCCTTGATTCTTCTCTGTGGCTTTTTTCAATGATAAAGGCATTTAGAAGACCAGAATAAGAAAAAAATGAAAAATATTGATCTTCTAACCTCTCATATTGGTTTCAGTCACCACTGTTTGGGGTAAGAGAGAATAGCGATGTTACAATTCGAGTAAACTGCTGGTGTTCCAATGTAAAAGGTCTCCATTCCACACATAAATTTATTCTCTGCCTTAATTAATGGCTTCGACAAATATAACTGGGTACCTAAAATTGCCAGGCACAGTGCTAGGCTTTCAGAATGTAACAAGTAACACTCTTTTTTTTAATGTCCACCACATTCAGATCACAATAAATAGTACATCAGTAGTGACTACAGAATTCAGTCTCAAGTCTGACCTATTTCCCACAGACACATGAGCTTGACCATGTATCTGTGACCATGTCTCAGGGAGAATTTTCAGCAGAAGGAATCACAATCCCATAGAAGAATTGTATCAGACCTCAGAAATAATCTAGTTCACTTGCCTTACTTCACAAGTGAGAAAAAAGATTTTTAGAGAGATGAAGTGACTTGCTCAAAGATTATGGAACAATGAAGCATCTGTAACCAGGAAATTAATTATTGATACATTCTGGTTCTTCTTAAATCATACATAGACATTTTTTCCCCATTTAATTCATTCACAGAATGATTGGGGGATTAAAAAGATGAACAAAACAGGAAAGGTTGCTGCTTACCCTTGGGAGTCTACAACCTAATACTTAAGACATAGTCATCCAATAGTCTCCCAAATAAATGTAAATAAGTAAATAAATAAATAAATATATACCCCTCCGCAATTTGTTTCATTGATTAAATGGAGCCTATATCTGATTTAAGCAAGAAATCTGAGAAGGCTTCTCTGACGAAGTGAGTGGAGACATGAAGAATGTGGAGACATTAAGTAGAGACAGGGGGAAGTGGAGAAAGTGTAAATAGTAGGGGAGATCTGGAAAGTGTATGAGTTTCCTAGAGCTTCTATAAAAACAAAAATGTCACAAATTTCGGGGCTTAAAACAACAGAAATTTATTCACTCAGAGTTCTGGAAGCTAAGAGTCCAAAATCAAGGTGTCAGCATGATTGAGTCTGTCTTTGGGGCTGAGACGAAAAACTGTTCCAATATCTGTATTAGTCTGCATGGGCTGACATAACAAAAAACCCAACCCAACCCAAACCAAACCAAACCAAACCAAACAACAACAACAAAAAAACACAGACAGGGTGGTTTTAACAACAGAAGTTCATTTTCTTCAATTCTGGAGTCCAAGATCAAGGTGCCAGAAGTGTTGGTTCCTGGTAAGGCATTTCTTCCTTCCTGCCTCCTATGTCCTTACATGACCTTTCTGTGTTAATGTTCAGAAAGACAGCTCCTTGGGGTCTCTTCGTTTTCTTATAAGGATACCAGCATCAGGTGAGTTAGGCCCCACCCTAAGGATCTCACTTAACCTTAATTACCTCCTTAGGGATCTGATTCCAAATGCAGTCATAATAGGGATTAGAGTACAATGGGGGACAAGTCAGTCCATAACAGTACTCTGGCCTAGCTTCTCCTCCTTTGGTAGTTGCCCATTATCCTTGGCATTCCTTGGTTTGTGGCAACATAACTCCAATCTCTGCTTCCAACATCATGTGACATTCTCCCTGTGTCTTTGTGTCCAAGTTTCCCTCTTTTTATAAGGACACCAGTCACTGGATTTAAGGCCTATCGTAATCTGTTATGACCGCATCTTTACTTGATTCTATCTTCAAATAGTCTATTTCTAGATAAAGTCACATTTATAGATTTTGGGTGGACATGAACGTTTGAAGTTCAACCCAGTAGAGAGGGTAAAGAGAGTTCCTGGAATTCGTGTGGACAAAGCACCTGAAGAGAACTCCACAACTGGGAGATACACAGCAGTGTGCAAGGTAAGAAGGCTTTGTGAGCTGTGCACTGAGCATTTGATCTCATCCTGAGAGCAACGGGCAGAATACTAAATGGTTTCAAGAAGGAAATGACATGGCTGAATTCGTGTGCTAAAGGGGCACGTAGACTTCGAGTGTAAAGGCAGGGAATCTGCAAAAGAACTTTAAGAGGTGAATGCAGTAAGCTCGGTGAGTGAGGACAGTGTTGCTAGAGACAAATGTGCTAGAGAGAGAGATACATGGGACGAGAATGATCTCACAGTGGAGAAAGGAGAGGAATCCATTAGCCCTTCTGCCTCAAACTTACAGCTCACAGGAGCCGGGTTTGTTCTCCGTCCTTGGTTGACTTTTTGTTTTTTGGTTCACAGTCTTTGATGTAAAAATTCACATTCAGTGAATTTCATGAAACAAAATTTTCCCCACAATTAGCACTAGGCTTTTGGTGATTACCACAGAAAGCTCACATAATTGATCTCAAGGTGGTATGGACCAATAAAGTAAATACACATTGTTTTTAGAAAATAAAGATTTTTGCAATGTGTAAAGTCACAGAATTTGATGATTGGTATTCAGGGTATGGGCTACATTGCCATAGTGGTTTATAATAACTGTATAAATGATCTATTTGATTCCCTTTGATCTGTTTGACTTCCCTCAATAACCAATCACTGAGTGACTTCAATAAATATTACCTTGATCTATCAATTCATATGCTTGAATGAAAAGAATTAGAAATGGCTAATCTAGTTATTTCAATTAATAGTAGCATTTTGTATGCTTCATGATTAAACAGTTCATTTGTTCAGCTTTTCTTTGCATACTGTTGGGACAATGGCCAGACAGACACTTCAGACTGTCTGAACCCCATTTAGGTTAGTGGTATGAAAGATATATTATAGCATCTCAGAAATATAAGCATTTATTATATAAAACTACCATTCGTCTCTTTTCTCTCCTTTCCCCATTTGAATTAGTTATAAAGAGGAAACCCTATAAATGTGGACCAGAAAGGAAAAAATCTATTAAATAAAAGAAGTACATAAGTTAATGGTAATGTATTGGACATGCAATTTAAATTGGAAAACCAACTTAAATGCAAAGCAATTACTGACACTTTTAATATTAGCCAGACTAATAAAGCAGCAATTAGATCTCATTATATAGCTATAAAATTGGTTTGTAATAGATTGATGGCACCAAATGTTCCTACTGGTTTTTGATGGCCTTATGGACAAGAGTACTATTCTTCTATTTTGTTTTGAGGGGAAAAAATTCTAACAGTTATAAACCATTTGAACTCTTCTTTTTAAGTGGGCATCAAAGATAAGGCAAACAAGCAAACACAGAGGGGTTAAAAAAAAAAAAAAAAAGAAGAAGAAGAAGGAAAGATACCAAACACTACACATACTCAAGTGTATTTATTTTTCCCAAGAGATCATCAGTTGTTTCAAAATCTTCTTGCCAGAAGCTGTTTTTGAAACTCTTATAGCAGATTGTTTATTTGTTCATACTTAAGGTAAATGTGTGGAGATGCTATGGTAAATAGATTTTTCTCTAGATTGTATAATCAAATAACTAACTAAGTAATCTCAAATTTCTGATATAGACATTATAATTCTAAAAAACAAAGAGACCTCTACCCAGCCATACCCTACCCTCCCAATATTCCTTCCTCCCCTCCCCTACAGCACCACCAAATATGGGAAAGCCAATTAATTTGTTATTAATGAGAGGAAGGAAAAATAAGCAGTGGCCTATGAACACTGAGCATCTGCAGTGGGATTCCAAAAGCTCCTCTCCCTTGTCTCCTTATCTTTGTTTTCAGTGGGAGAGATGAGCAACCAATGTATGCTGTCAAGCTCCCTATGTGTCAGTATGCTGTGAAACCACACTTTGCTGTAGCTCCTTCCCTCTCCTGTCCTGTTCATCTCATCTCCTACCTGTTTCTTCTGCAAGTGTTCACTGTACTAATCATAATGCTCACGAAAGCCTGTTTTCAGCTCTGTTGCTAAAGAATCTGATCTCAGATAAGTCTCTTCCTTTGTTTCTTTGAAGCATTTTGTTGCCCCAAAAGCCCCATTCTCCCTTACTTTTATCCGGGGATATGGCCTCCTAGAATAGTTACACTCCCCAGCCTCCCATGCAGGCTTGATAAGGCTGTGAGACTCACTTCTGTTTCGTGGGAAATAAACAGAGACGTCTTTGGTAGACTCAGGGAGTTAGCTTTCTTTCCAGATGTGTGCCTTGTTTGCCCCTGTTCTTCCTTCCTTTACCCTCCTGCTGCCTAGAATGGGGTCACCATCCTGAGTGAGGAGGACGAAACCCACATGTCAGGGATGACAGAGTGACAGGATGAACAGAGTCCAGAGTCTGAAGACTTTGTTAAAAAAAAAAAAAAAAAAAAAAAAAAAAAAAAAGAGCGTGAAATCAGCCTTGGACAACACACCTCTGGAATTTCACATGAGAACAAATTAAACTCTGTCTTATTCAAATTTCTTTGATTTTGAGTTTTCCAACACTGGGCAACCGAGCCCTAACAAATACAGGGCAGGGCTCAAACTGTTACATGCAAAATTATGCCAGTCCTATGGTCTGAGGTAGCTGACATAATTGAAACAATGGGCAAAAAGACAAGAAGCTACAGAGGAATAAACAGTGCTTATTGGGGATCATTCAGAAATCAGGATACTGAGGTCTAGTGCTCACCAGCTGGAAGACTACAACCCAGAAATTCACCAGATTTGACCTGAGAATTCTATGTTCTAAGTGGGCCAACTCTTGTCAGCTTGGTTTGTACTGACAGCAGAAAACATTATCAGAATAGTGCTCTGTAGTGTAGTGTGTGTGTGTGTGTGTGTGTACATGTGAACTCACACATTGCACAAATACATTTTTAAGAACACCTTAAATGAGATATTAATATATACTGTTAAAATAAAGGAACTTTATAATTATTTTTCCTGCCTTTTTAATCACTTCTTCCTAATCTAAATGGTAAAACCAACACCTAAGTTTTAATTTTCTTGACTCTGGGTAACAAAGATGGGAAGTTAGTGGAGACCAAAAATAGGAGTTAGTAGAAATGACTACAATGATCTGGTACTTGGAGGGTAAATGTGCTCTCTAAAATGCGACTGATTCCTATTTAATGATGGTCAGTAAGTTCATTCAATTGTATGGGGATACTTTTTGTGATCAATTCACTCTGTACATTCAGCAAGAAGTTGTGCAACTCAAGGCTAGTACCGTAAAGGAAAATTACTGTGATGTCTCTGTGGCTCCAGAAAACAATTGCTAATACCATCCTAATGAATATTGCCCTAAATCAAACCATGTCCCTGTGCCCCACTATGTATATTTCTGGAGATATCAACTATTTATTCACGTGTAGGGGAAAAAACCCTCAATACTACATAGGAGGTATTGAAAGAAACAGGGGGATAGGACTCAAATAATACACGTGCATTCTTAATTCAGTAGACACTTAAACATTTTTAGTGATATTTTATGTCTCAAACTGAACATTCTAATCAACATTCTTTTGAACTGTATTTTCTTTATAAAACTAATCAAAATAAAAACATTGGACATTCATTGTATTCATGTCTTCCCTTTTATAGAAATCTTCCAATTTATGTTCACTTAATATTTCCCATGTTTGTTAATATTTATAGAAAGCAATGCAAATGTAACCAAATATACTAAGTGAATATATTTATTTTACATTTGTTTGTTTAGTGCATATTTCTTCTGATTTTAAAAATGCCTATTCTTGGGACGCCTGGGTGGCTCAGTTGGTTAAGCAGCTGCCTTCGGCTCAGGTCATGATCCCAGCGTCCTGGGATCGAGTCCCACATCGGGCTCCTTGTTCTGTGGGAAGCCTGCTTCTCCCTCTGCCTCTGCCTGCCACTCTGTCTGCCTGTGCTCTCTCTCTCTCTCTGACAAATAAATAAATAAATAAATAAATAAATAATAAAATAAAAATGCCTATTCTTGGGGCTCCTGGATCGCTCAGTCAGTTAAGCGTCTGCCTTTGGCTCAGGTCATGATCCCAGGGTTCTGGGATCAAGCTCCACATCAGACTCCCTGCTCAGTGGGAAGTCTGCTTCTCCCTCTCGCCCCTGCTTGTTCTTTCTCTGTCTCTCTCTCAAATCAATAAATAAAACTTAAAAAAAATAAAAAATAAAAAAATAAAAATGCCTATTCTCTTCTGGTTTTCTTTAAAGTGAACATCTGTTGTAACCTATGGGAAGCTTTATGAATGAATATATTGTCAAGCAAAGTAGCAAAAGTTTAAAATTTCTTTTTTCCTTCTTTTCAGTTGCTTTCTGTAGAATGATTATTATTTTTTCAAAAGTCACTAAAATGATCTATGGCTTACCAACAAATAAAAGTCCAGGACCAGATGGCTCCACAGGTACATTCTACCAAACATTTAAAGAAAAGTAAATACCTAGTCTTCTCAAACTATTCAAAAAAATAGAGGAGGAAGGAAAGCTTCCAAATTCATTCTATGAGGCCAGCATTACCCTGATACCAAACCCAGCTACACACATTACCAAAAAAAGACAACTACAGGCCAATATTTCTAATGCACATAGATGCAAAAATCCTAGATAAAATATTAGCTAACTGAAACTAAAAATACATTAAAACAAAACAAAACAAACAAACAGAAAAACTATTCACCACAACCAAGTGGGATTTATTCCAGTGATGCAAGGGTGATTCAATATTCACAAAGGAAAGAAAAAAAATCTATAGCTTGTTACATCACATGTCTGTATTTTAGTTCGAATGAAAACAAATATTTACTATTATTTAATCTGTCATACTTCTTCCTGTAATTTATCTAACTTGATTAATTTATTCTTCTAAATTACATGCTATACTACTGAAAAAGTGAGGGCTAATTTCATTCTTACATCAAAAATGAAGGCAAATAAATATAAAAATATTGTCTGAAAGGAAAGCAGTATTCTTACACTCGACCAAGTAAGTCATCAAATAATAAATTAGAACAGCAAATAGCTAATTCACTCAGTCCAGAAATTAGCACAGCTTTGCAAGTTTTGAAGAAAACAAAACTAAATTTTTAGAAATGCATGTTTCCCAAAAAATAAAGAAAGTGCATAGAAAAAAAAAAATGACCACTTGTAATTACCCCCAAATTATAGCAGTTATATCAAAGTACCTTCGGCAGAATGCATTTTTATTTTCTTCTTTAGTTTGCTATAGTTTCCAATCCTCCTACACTGTGCACATCAGAATTGTTCCTTTCTGTATCCTGTATTCAAAAAAGCAGACAGATAGAAAGTTAGGAAATTAACAGAAAGGAGGATTTCATAGTGGTGGGATAGGAGGCTTTAATCAAGCTTATGTCCTCAGGAAAAGCTATAAGTGCTTTAAGAGGAGATGATCAGAGATTTCTGCATCATGTAGAAGGAAGAAACAGTCCCAGACTGCAGAACACTTCCTGCAGAGAGAAACCCTCAGGCAGATCCCACCTGTGCCACCAACAAGTTGAGCCCTAAAGGGGGAAAGTATGGTGTCCATGAGAACTTAAAAGGAAATGAAGAGCTCTCCAGCTACCCCTTTGCCCACCTGACACTAATGCACGCTTGTGTGTCACCACATCCTTTTCTTCATCACCTGCAGAGCCTTGGCTTTGGAGAGGAAAGATTCTTATTAAAACTCTTCAAAAGGCAGAAAACGCCTGGAACAAAGTAACTGTAACTGTAAAATGTCCTGAAAGGCCAATTAGAAATTGCAATACTGGGAGTTTTATTACAACTAACTCCTCCTTAATTATCAATCAATGGATTCTGTTGGAAAAAAAAAAAAAACCTCATATTCTCTGCTGGGGAAATGATGCTAATTATTTTCTGTTAATTAAGGCTGTTCTGGGATTCAGACGTGCCATCCTTCAACTAAAAGATTGACACATCAATGCTAACATAATGTTCAGTGCACCCTTCTAAAGTCTTCATAACCAGTGACAATAAATTAGTGCATGTTATTTTAAACCTCTTGAATAATCATGGCTTTGTCTGGGAATGAAAAATGTATACATATGCAATAATACGTGTACTTTAATATGTTACTTAATACAGCCTTGCAAATATTTAAAGAGAACCTCTCTGAGATACTGTGGCTCACTTTTACATTTTTATTAAGCAAAAATTAAATACAGTATTTATAAAGGTATCTACTCACAGCTCAGACAGCAGAAGGGTGGGTTTAAAATAATTTAATTTCACTGAGGTCTCTAGTATCAAAAGTAGTACATTCTGGGAAATCTGTGTGTCAAAGCAACTACTTGGCAATTATTTGATCAAATTTTAGTCAAAATTGGATACTGCATTTATCCAAGTTAAAATTTAAAATGTAATAAACATAAATTTGTGGTCCCGAGGCTTTCTCTTATTCTTTGCCAGAATGAACAAGCTTGAACACAAAATGGCTCTCATGAGGGATTGGCTGGGTCAGCTTCCACCTGCATGGCCCAGAATGAAAAAGTCCCAGAAGTCATGTGACCCAAAGTGATATGCAGAGTAAAACATGTTGTTGAAGTTATTGTAGTAACTTCTTATTCACTGCAAGTGCTCTGGCTACTGTCAATTACACACAAACACAGGCACACACATAGGTACACAAGTGCCCAGTTGCTCTTTCATTGGGAATGTGGACACAGAAGCTGAAATCTGACCAGATATTTTAAAGAATTTGGTCAGTGAAATGAGAGCTCTCTCCTTTGCCTTGGCATTATCTACACTTTCCCACATGGGAAGAACAAAAAATAATGGAAGCAAAGTGATAAAGGGCGGTGATGACTTTCTGCTCTTACTGCACTCCGACAGCTTTTAGTCGATATTCAAAGTATAAGTTGGGCAGTTTTGCTGAGACACAATGACATGCAAAGACACACAAATAAACCCATGGATACTGGAGCTAAGCAAAATCTATTCTGTGACATGATGCAACCTCAACGAAGCACTGCTAACCTACAGAATGCTCTAAAATTCTAGTCCATTTCAAGGAAATCAGCCCATGCACAATTTCTAACCATCTATATTTTTAGTTCAACATTTATCTCATGACCATCCATAAACTGACAGGTATTTATTTAGATGCAAAAAGAAAAACCACATTTACTAAACATATGAAATTGAGTTACTACTTGTCCAATTCTCAAAACAGAATTGTGGGATACCATTTTATAGACAAGGAGATTGATGCTCAGGAAGGTGTAACAAAGGCTTAACAACAAACGCGTGGTTGTAAGCCAGTAAGTAGCAAGATGATATCCAATTCTCAGTAGCTGAAGCCATGTTCTCAGTCTGTCTACTCTTATCATAATGTCCTATTCAGTAATTATCTGGACAGAACAAGTTCTGTACAAGGTATTGAAGAAGTTACACATACATGGGAGATACGGTTGATGATTATTTGCAGTAATCGAACACATAAGTAAGCTGAAAATGATTAATCCAAGGCCAACTATTCTCTGGTTCTGCAGTTAGTAAGTGATATATGCTGAACCGGTCCCTTTTCCCTCTTGCCAACTCTAAGTCTGGTCTGTGCCACTGTTCTACAGTCTTTGTCTATACTGCGATTACTCACTCAGTTAAGCTCCCTCCTAAAATGGGAGCCCCCCTAGGGCAAGGAGTATGATTCACTTACACCAACACGACTAAGTCAATGCCTGCACATTGGATCAGACACACTAATGCTTGTTAAATGGGTGGCTATAGGAAATGCCTTAACCCATAAGGCTTTATTTGATTAATCTACCATGTGCCGGGCAGGGTGTGAGGCTTTGGGAGTACAGCCTCAAAGGAGATAGATGCGATTTCTATCCTCACAAAGCTTATAGTCTAAAGAAAAGATGCATTCAAGCAACAAGCGGTGAAAATACAGTTCACTAAGTGAATGGTTGGGGAATTAGGTACTGTTATGGAGCGCCTAATTCAGACCCTGGGACACAGAGGAACTTGTAATTCCTGCCACCTCATTCATTACCCCCAGATTTGTTTAGGGCACTTAGAGAGGAAGAGAAGTAAAAGCAAACTTCCCGTACCTACAGGTGAATAGCCCCTGGGAAGAAGCACCTGTACAGCAGCTGCCATTATGCTCAGCTACAGGGGAAGGAAAGAATGTAGCAATCCAGAGACAAGACCGGGCACGCTGATGAGAACACAGACTGAGCAGAACTGGGGGAGTGAATGCCCCAGCACGATCTCTAGTGCCTCCCAGGCCACCTTACTATCTGTAGGTACAGAGAAACTCTCATCCTTCCAGGAGCATAAGTCATCACTTGCCTGTCCACTGGACACATATTTATATGCAGGGAAGGTTAGGAATAAAAATCAGCTTCTTTGTGCACATGGCAGTGCCCACTGAGTTCATAGAGAGCGTGGCCCAAACTTCGGCACCTCCAGCCTCGTTGGTCAGAGCCCAAACTTGGCAGACATGCCCGGGCTGGATTTTGCTATTCTTGTCCCCTGCAAATAAACAGAATATTTTTTACCTACGATAGGTGATTATGTGGCTTTCACTCAGCTCTTGTAATTCATTCGTACCTCCCGGCATTCATGAGTCATGGGTCTTTTACACTTGTCACAGAAACCTAATCCCTACCCTTCATGGGCCAGCTATCCTAAAGATGGCTGAACATGTAATTGCCTTGAAGTGTAAAATATTTCCCACATTATTTATTACAGCCATGCCTGCTAGCACCTCTATGGTTGAGGTTGTGTCAGCATTTTCATTATAACCCCCTATTTCCAGCAGTAAAAATGTGCTCCAGGCTCAAACTCGGCACATGGAAAATAAGTCCAGAAGGGAATTTTCTACTACTTCTTTTTTAAAATAAATAAATTGGTTGGAGCATTTTTAAAGTTATATGACTGAAAAGGATAAAATATCATAAAATAAACTTTTAAAAGTTTCCCTCTCGTGCTTCTAAAGTCTAAGATTAAGGAGACTGTGTGGTGATAAAGGTCCTTACCACTGATGCGGGAGGCCAACTCCATTCCTTCTCCTCTATACTTGAAAAGCCAAAGGAAAGAAACAGAGCCATGTCCAATTCAAATTTTAAAATCTCCGAAAGAAAGAAGAAAATAGATTTGAGTCAAAAAAATTAAATGTCCCCAAATTTGGAAGCAGGACCATCTGCTAATTTAGGGGCAAATGTGGTCAGGTCTGGGAAAAGATTAATGACACCCTCTGAGGTGCTGATGGGTTAGAAATAGTTGCATTAAAGCGGAAAAAGGACGGGATTTGGCATCAATAGACCCATGCCCCAGTTCTGCCATTTATTGGACATGTATTTTAGGAAACCCATTTAAGACACTCCATTGCCATTGAGCCTCTGAGCCCCGATTTCAACATTAGAGCACTATTATTCCAAGTTGGGCATAATTAAAAAGCATATGTTACTTGGAAGTTCCTATTAACAAAGCTGATTAGTGGGATCAATGAGATGTTCTGAAAGACTAGCTTATTACATTAGCTAATTGAGATATAAGCAGCCAAGAGTCAGGTTAGATAAGTTTCAGTGGTGGGGTACATAGACGTGATGAGCCCAGGGCAGAAAGTTCACTTGAGTGGGAAGATGGATTCACTCTAGAATGAGGGGCAGTGGCTGGGGAACTGGGAGAAGCAACATGGCTGGAATGAGGACAGTTCAGCTCCATCCACTGGGTTTGAGCATTTTTGCACCTCATTTCTGGTACAGGTTGGTGATGATGCTATATGTAGCCTAGATGATTGATTCTGGCAACTAGTTCTTGGACTTGTGGTCATGTGCAACTTTCTTTTCCTCCAAAAGTCAATTTTCTCCATATGTAATCTAATGTAATTTCAAATATTGACTACCATCTAGCAAGAATTAACTCTTCGGTATGGGCTCAGTATTGTACAAGATGCAACAAAGGATTAAAAAATGTATTTCTCTCTAATATCTAGAAGTTGCCATTCTTGTAGGAACTATATACATACCCACATAAAAGAGGATCAGCTCCTGGTAGTGGGTGTGACAAGTGGAGAAATGGCCCCCAAAGAAGTCCGCATTAAATCCTAGAACCTATGAATATTACCTTCTTTGGAAAAAAGGTCTTTGCAGGTGTGATTAAGTTGAAGATCTTGAAATGAGGAGATAATCCTGGGTTATCTCAGGTGGGCCATCACATGCATCCTTAAGAGGAACAGACTGGCACATTGAGGAGAGGACACAGAAGAGGAAACAATGTGAAGATGTGGCAGAGATTGGAGTGATGTAGCCTCAAGCCAAGGAATGCAGCAATCATCAGAAGCTGGGAGAGGCAAGGAATATGATCCCTCCTACAGCCTCCAGAGGGAGTGTGGGCCGACTGACACCTTGACTTCAGATTTCTGGTTTTTAGGGCTGCGAGAGAATAAATTTCTGTTGTTTTAATCCTCTTAATTTGTGATAATTTGTTCCTGTATCCACAGGAAACATAAGGAAATAAAGTCCAATATGGATGAGTGGATACAGTGGAGAGGAGGAAGACCAAAGAGCACACACACCAACCCAAAAGTTAATTTTTGTCTTCAAATTATGGTTAACGTGATCCAAGTCAAAGAAGGTTGCCTCTTGGCAGCAGCCAATTTTAATATATACTTTTTGGATTTGTGCTGTTTTCTATAAATATATACTATGGAGTATGATGCCTCCATCAGAAAGGATGAATACCCAACTTTTGTATCAATGTGGACGGGACTGGAGGAGATTCTGCTGAGTGAAATAAGTCAAGCAGAGAGTCAATTATCATATGGTTTCACTTACTTGTGGAGCATAAGGAATAACACAGAGGACATGGGGAGATGGAGAGGAGAAGTGAGTTGGGGGGAATCGGAGGGGGAGACAAACCATGAGAGACTGTGGACTCTCAGAAACAAACTGAGGGTTTTGGAGGGGAGAGGGGTCCGGGGTTGGGTGAGCCTGGTGGTGGGTATTAAGGAGGTATGTATTGCATGGAGCACAGTGTGTGGTGCATATACAATGCATTTTGGAACACTGGAAAAAATTTAATATAAAAAATAAATAAAAAATAAAAACCTATGTGTTTTGTAATGCCAAATCTTCCAACTAACCTTTTACTAAAGTCAGCTAAAATGACACTTCAGCAACAAATGAAACCCTTCTTCAAATGTTGTATCGTCTCTAGAAAGAGACAGCACTTTGCTATCAAGGAAGGGGCAACATTTTGATGTTTAATAATGATATTCACCGGCAACATTCAGAACTAGTTTGAAAGATGAATCCTTTCTGGTCATTTTATCAAATTTCCTGATAGAATATTAATTTCATAGGCAAAGAATCAACTCTTCCAACTTCTTCATAAGAAAAGTATGGCTTTAGAAAAAAAAGATCATTGAATTTTAATAATGAGAAAAAAATTCATGTCTCCTTAATCCTGGAATTATTCAGTCACCACCTTCTTCAGGGGACCAATACTTTGAAGTGATTCAGCCAAAGTCAACCAAAATATTGAGAGAAAAGTAGATGCTGGTTATCTGAATGTTAAAATTAATTTATTTGACCAGAAATACTTTCTTATTTTAACTTTTGTTGGCAGTAGTTTTTTGAAAGTACATTAACTCTCTTTCCTCATTCATAAGTACAGACTGGAGAGAAAGGGCTGATTCATCTGCTGCACTTGAAGAGGTTGAGCCCAGGAAAAGTAGCATGGCCACTTCCCAAGAAGCCCTATGGGAGGGCGTATCCTACTATTACCTCCAATCACATCTGCATGGTGAGCTATTCCCTCTTTTCAGGACCAGTTCATAAACATGGTTATGAGACTAAGGCATGAAATCAAAACCCCCATTTATTTATATTTATAAATTAGCCTTGGTATGGATTGTTGTGCCCAGAACATTGTCTACATTTTGGCAAACCACCTTCATACTCTAGATTTCTCTAAAGATCCTATTCAATTTATAGGTAAACAGCTCATTGCTAAATGTCTTATTCTTCTGATAGACCGTAAACTCCACAAGGGTAAAGCTCCTGTCTGTTTTGCTCATTGCTCTACCTTAAACAAACACAGGGCCATAAGCACACATAAACACCCCCAAGTACACATAGTCTACTTACAGGTATGAAACTGACTTATACTGGAAGTATTAGCAGCAGTTGGACAGTTGATGTAAAAAGCCCAATTGCTCTTTAGTCAAAGAAAAAGTTGGGGGAGGATACAGTCTGAGGCATATGCCTTTAAAGATGGAATAGACTTCCCAATTCTTTTCTTAGCCTATAGAAGATTTCACAGGGATAGGAATCCTCTCCTCCTCCTCCTACATCCTGGATCCTTGGTTATCATCCCCAGTGTTTGAGATCCCAGGGCCCTGAAAAAGCTGTTTCCGGGCACTGCATTTAGATATCCTGCTAGAGGCTGGACCGATGACTGATGACCCACAGCCCAAATAGGACAATTGCTTTCTCTATGTGTCCCCTGCTCAGGCCCAGGCATGGGTGGTGCCGGTGTGAGAGAGTCACCTCGTGGAGGCAAAAGGTCAGGTTAATGATTGAACAAAGGAAATTGAAAAACTATGCTAAGATAGGACTAGTTTGCCCGTGCAAAGTGTTAAACTTCTGTTTAAATAATCAGGGATCAAATGGTTATGTGCTACTCCAAATCACAGAATAGAATGGTATTTTTTGGAAAAGACTTGAAGGATTTTAAGCAATCTCTTTCATAGTTTTCTCCCATGAAACCTACTCACCCTCATTTCTCCCTTCCCCCCAGCAAGGCCACATTCCAGGCTGGTGTCTGCTGCCCTCAGACAAATACCCCAAGCTTATTTTTGTTTCAGTGGTTTCACATTTGTTTTTCTCTTTGCCTGGCATTCCCTTCCCTTGGCCAAATCACACCTATCCTTTCCTTCTACCACTGGCTTTCATTTATCTCCCTTCTTTGAAACTCCTTCAGTACTTTGCATCACATAATTTAGCAAAACAACATATTCTAACAAGTGCTGAGTTATGTATGCTGGCTCTATTTCTTCAACCTAATTTATAGGACATAATTATAAGCACCTTGAGGACAGGATCAGTATCTTATACATTTCCTCTAGCCTCCATTTCCCCTCAGAATGGGGTCAAATGCATAACAGTAGTCCATAAATACCTACCAACGATGGATTTATATCTATCAGATTTAAATGCAGTTCCCAGCTCCCCTTGTAGTAAGGGAAACTACAGGTTGGGGAAAATCAGATTCTTGGGGTGCCTGGGTGGCTCAGTGGTGAAGCGACTGCCTTTGGCTCAGGTCACGATCCCAGGGTCCTGGGGTTGAGCCCTGCATCATATCAGGCTCCCTGCTCAGTGGGGAGTCTGCTTCTCTCTCTCCCTCTGTTCTCTCTCTCTCTCAGATAAATAAGTAAAATCTTGAAAAAAAGAAAAAAGAAAAAAGAAAAAAAATCAGATTCTTCACGGATTACTAATTTAAAAGAAATACTCCATAACTGTGTGATATCAAATTGAAACATTTAATCCATCTCCTCATTTATCTCTCAAATACAATTTAAGGAATAATTTGCTTTTTCATTTCATGCTGCTCTTTTCCATTTTATAAAGTGATAGGGTTCAGGACAAGCCATGCTGGAATGTGACACCTTGGCACATGGATTATTTTGAGCTAAAGGTGATTAAGGCCCAAGAGACTCAAGAAGAGATTTTACCTTCTGGTTAACTGTCTAAAAGAATTCAGATAGGGAGTCTGTATCATGAACAGAACAATTACCAAAGAGAACTTTTTTTTTTTTTTAACATAAGAAAGACATTTCCATGTGACATAGCAAACATTGTTTACCAAGTATTTGCTCTTCCCATCATCCTGTGAATTGTCTTCCTTCCTTTGAAGCCTCAGACCTCTACTCCCTACTCCTTACCTCAGGATGACATATAAGCCTCAAATGTTTGAAGGTCATTGAGCCTCTAACATCTTTGTGGTGCTCCCATATGTAATGATTCAATTTGTTTCTCTCTTGTTAATCTGTTTTTATGTCAGTTTAATTATTAGGCCAGCCAAGAACCTAGAAGGGAAGGGGGAAAGTTTTCCTTCCCTGTAGTTTTGGTGCCAGTATGGGCTCTGCACTGGCTGGACACTATCCAGACCCAGGCAACTGCAGGGACAGACCTGGGACCCCTGACAAGCACCCACAGAAGGTCAGATTCTTATATCAGTCTCCTAAATCTTTGCCTATAGGGGCTGTTAGAAGCAAAAATCGTTGAGAATCCCTTTCTTTTTCTCCATTTAAATTGGCAGGAGAAAATACTTGTGTAAATGAGTTCCTTGGGTATAGCAACTTTGGTAAAGGTTTGTTATGAGTACTCTTGATTTCTATTGATCCTGTTCCTCCAAGAGTTGATCATCATTTTCTTTTGTCTTTGTTTTTTTGTGTGTCATTGGGCATGAGGAGGAAAAACCCTATGACAGGGTAGAACATAGGCATAGGTTCTGTTAAGCCTATCATTTGAGACAGCCTCACAGACTGGGGAGTTCATGGTGAGACAAACTCTGCTGTAGTCCCCTATTTAAAAAACAGATGAGGGGGCACCTGGGTGGCTCAGTGGGTTAAGCCTCTGCCTTTGGCTCAGGTCATGATCTCAGGGTCCTGGGATCGAGCCCTGCATTGGGCTCTCTGCTCAGTGGGGAGGCTGCTTTCCTCTCTCTCTCTGCTTGCCTCTCTGCCTACTTATGATCTCTGTCGAATAAATAAATAAAAATCTTAAAAATAAATATATAAAGTAATTAATTAATTTTTAAAAATGAGGTATTCCTTCCATCTTGTTCTATGTCTTGAGAGCTTGGCTTTATAACCAATGAGAATAGTCTCTCTGGCTTCTGCCATCCAGAAGGTGCATACACTGGTGTGCACCTGGTAACCAGTCAAGTAGACTGGGAGTCCAAGACAAACTAGAAAAAAAAAATTTCTGTATTTGAAAAACAAAATTTGTTTTAGAGAGCTCTCATCCTAAACAACTGTCTTATTGGTATCTACGGAAAGAGCAAATTAAAAGGTGGATACAAAGAAGTATCATGTCTAGCCTTAGGGACCCCCTTAACAAGATTAAGGAGAAAAAAAATTAGAACAAAAATTAAAGTACACCTCCAGCATAAATTTCCTTTCCCCAAACACAGGCTCCATGCCTCAACAAATTCCCTTAGTTTTCAAAACAACTCCAACTTCCCCAGAAAAGTCCTTTAAACACCCAGTGACCTGTTTTAACTTCCATTTCCCTGCAAGATTTACAGGAAGCACTCTGGCCTGACTTCTAGGCCTGGGTTATATAGGTTCCTTACATAAATGCTGAATGCCAGGAAGTGAATTTAACAGAAGCACCTGGGACAAGCAGTAAGGCTCACTTTACTGTCCCTTGTAACTCCTACTCCCTTCCAGGACTCTGTAATCAGGCCCTGCCAGCTGTAGGCCTTCATATATAATATCCTTTCTGGGTATATTGGACCCTACCACAAAGAATTCACGTCTCCTGGGCAGAGCAGATCTTTTAAAGTATAAAGCCCTTTTACTTCCACTTTTAGGAGATCCTACCAAATTTAGAGAGGAATTAGAAAGATCAATGGCCATGCACAACCTCATTCACAGAGACCTCCTTTGGCTAGAGGTGTTCTTCCCTCCCAAGATTATGCTGTGAGTTACCATACAAGCTAGACTTCCCCCTAGAAGACACACCCCTACCAGAAAAAATAGATGGCCAGAAGTTCTCCCAGCCCCTCCTGCAAATGATCAGGAAATGGCTCCCCTTGAGGCCTATAGTGGAGTCTTGATGCGGGAGGTATGAAAGGCTTTCCCCTCAAAGTGAATTGGTGTAAGGTTGAATTATGCACTGAGAAGAAGAGTGTCCGAAGGCCTTGTTGAATGCTTTATACAACTTTTTCTAAGGCATACCACACTAAATCCAGAAGCTCCAGAGCACAGGAATCTTAATTTCTGCCATAGTAGGATATTTTCTCCCTTTTAGAAAGAGGCAAATTCAAAATAATGTAGTTCAATGGGCCAGTCAGCCTATGAGTGTTAGAACAAAAGGAGCTCCTCAACTCTGAGGATAACTTGTAAGAATCGAGAGAGAAAAAGAGAGAGAGAGAGAGAGAATTAAACCTGATTTGCAACTTAAATCTTTAGAGAAACAAAAGCATACCTCGGAGAGCAATTTAAAGTCTATTCATGGCCTCTCCTATTTACCTCTAGATATCTGCAGATATTGTGAAAAACCAGGACACTGAAAGTACATTTGTCCTGCACTCAAAAAAAGGAAGGAAAAAATTTCAATACTGATTACTTTAAACTTCAGATGACAGAGACATAAACCCAAAACTCCTAGGAGAAAACCTACACTTTCCTCTGTCCACTAAAGATGTAAATCTTGCCATGTCTTTGAAATGTAACCCCCTCCCCCCCAGGAGATAACTAAAATAAGGGCTCGAGACCGTTAAAAAGAGGAGGAGGGCTTTTAAAATACCAACTGCTTAAAAAAACAAAAAACAAACGAACGAATAAAACTGCCATCAAGGCTCCCCTACCCAAACTCTAGAACCCAGCCTCTTCAAGATTGGTTAAGGACAAAGACAAATCTTAAAAGTCATCTCCACAAATATCAGCAGAAAGCTTTTAAGTAGTTCACCTTAAGTTTTTCCATCTTCCAAACACAGTTATTTATAAACTAGCAAGTCTTGTATTGCACCTGAGTCGTGTTGAAAATTTTGGGATGAAAACACTGAATCGCTGTTTGTGTCTATCTGTATGTTTATGTATGTCTATATATGTATATTATCACTATGGTATTTTTCTACCTCCAGATGGTGGTGCCAAAATAAATTTGTAAAAGAGCTCTATTTAATAGGCTTAAAAACAAGCACTTAGGAATTAAGTATTTCTAAGTCTCAGAAATATCAGCGAAACTAACTCAATGTTTCTCAAGTTCACACAATCCAGGGTATTTTTGGTGAATAAAAGCTAGTTTAAGTTTGTCGGCTTAATTAAAACAGGCTTGTCTTTAGGGTTATCATCATTAAGTACAATCATGTTATTTTACCTAGAGTTATTGAAAAGTCAAATAATCTTATGCTCTCTTAAAAATTTGTCAGCAAGAAAAATAAGATGATGGTGAGCTAACTGCTTTCATGTCTCATGAAATTTTCATGAGTAATCTAAATATGATTGTCAAAAAGAAATAAATTAAGTACATGTAAGTGGGATAAAAATTTTTAGGTGAATTTTTCAGTGATTGTTTTATAGTATGTCTGCTTAAAAAACAGTTCCCAAATTTCTTTGGTAACTTCCACCTTTATAATTTTGCTAAGTTAAATTAAATGATGGGAAGTCATTAAGTATCTAGATCATTTCCAAATAAGATAAAATACTAAAGCATTAATTATTAAACATACATTTCCTTTTACGAAGGAACCAAAGATATTTGGTCCATTGGTAAACATGTCTCGCGACATACGGAAAAATTTGCTTTGGGAAAACATGTTTCTAGAAATTAAAAAAAATATATATATAAACTCGCCAAGCCACAGAATGCTGATATAAAAGAAAGTTCATAATTGTTTATTTCCTTGGTTTCACTAAAGATTAAGGTTTTTAAGGGTTAAATTCTAATATATAATTAAAGCCACAAGAAATAATAAGGAAAACATCTCTGAATGTATGGAAAGCAGAATGTGTGTTTTCAGCAAAAGAAGGTATGAAGAATGGAAATGCATTTTCATTGAAGGAAAGGAAAGTAATTTTGTCCTAAAGGAAGGCTAATTATTTCAAAATGGGAAAGAGGGAAAACATAGGACAAAATCTGAACATAAAATAGAAAGTTATAGAAGATTTTAGAGAAATGATTCTTTGAGAAGACATTTTAATATGGTAGTCAAGTTTATTAAGATTATAATAAATTTATTAAATTAAGTGAATTTTAATATCAAAAGTAAACATGTAAAATTAGAATTTGTTTTTTTTTCTTAGTTAAAAGGAAAAGGTTTTTCTTAAACTATCTGTTCTTGATAAAAGATTATAAAACATTTTTCTTTATAATGTGTCTACTTAAAAAATTGTTTCCCAAATTTCTTTGGTAACTTCCACCCTTATAATTTTGCTAAGTTAAATTAAATGATGAAAAGTCATTAAATAGCTAGATCATTTCCAAATAATAAAATACTAAAGCATTAATTATCAAACATATGCTTTAAAGTAATCTGCCTAGAAAACAAAGACTTTATGTCCTCTCAAAATAATTTCTTTATCAAGTCTTGATTACTTAAAAAAGCTGAGTCTTCTCTATTAAAAGAGCTAAGGGGTGTGTGTGTGTGTGTGTGTGTGTGTTACAACTATTTAATTTCTATATTTGCCTACAAAGTCTTTAATTGTCATAATAGTTAAATGAAAAAGTATTGTCTTTTAGTGACCTATAATCTTATTTGAATGTTTTAAAACCTTTTGATATTTTTAACAAACCTCAAAAATCAAATTCTAAATAGTCTTTTTTGACCTTGACCTAATTTTGGGATTTTCCAGAGGGTCCCTATAATAACTCAAAGCTATTTTTCTCTTTTTTTATTTAATAGGATGTGTTAAACTAATTATGTTTATTTGACATATTATATTACAAGGGAAAGACTGTCAAATGAGAAGTAATACTAAGCCTTCTTTATGTTCTATGGTATATGTTCTGTGAAATAAGTGTAAGTGTTCTGTGAAATTCCTTGAAATGTAATATGTCCTGGTAATAATGTTGTCAGTCATAATTTCAGTTATTTTAAAAGGTTATGTGTCACAGAAATAAATAAACTTTCTTGTTAATTGCATTGCAATGAACTCTCATCAGATCTTTAATTATGACCATTTTTAAGTCTTTTGTCATTTATAAACAGTTATTAATTTACTCTGATGCTTTTATAAAGGATTTACAAAATGGCTTCATCTTCAAGAAGATCGTGGTAGGTATTCAAGAATACAGGTTTCTAATAACTTTAAGTAAAACAAAACAAAAACTAAACTGAGTAGGAATTTTCAGAGCTAGTGGAAAAATTGAATTCAAGCAGAACAAATACATAGGATTGAATGAAGTAAGGAAGATAATTATAATTTTTTATGACTTTTTTTAATTTTTTTTTAAAGATTTTATTTATTTATTTGACAGAGATCACAAGTAGACAGAGAGGCAGGCAGAAAGAGAGGGAAGCAGGCTCCCTGCTGAGCAGAGAGCCCAATGCAGGCCTCGATCCCAGGACCCTGAGATCATGACCTGAGCCGAAGGCAGCGGCTTAACCCACTGAGCCACCCAGGCGCCCTATGACTTTTTTTTTTTTTTTTTAAATACTGCTGATTTTTAATACTGTTATGCTGAAAAAAATAAAAAAATTAAAAAAAAAATAAATACTGCTGATTTTTTTAATGTTTTTTTTTTTCCAGATTAAAGAAACCTTTTTTCCTTTTCTCTTAAGCTACCTATAACTTAGAGAAATTTGGTAAAATATTCCTTTGTGAATAAAAGAGAGACATTTATCTTTTTCTCACTACCTGATCCCTCCAGAATTCAGAAACTCTTGGTGAATATTCTTATTTTATGGCAATATAGTCACTTGCAAATGTTCACTAAAAATCTATTCTTATAACAGGACATAATTGGAAACATTGGCTATATTATCAAGGCTTTGAATGGACTGTCATATTTGAGAGAGACGTGCCTAGACTCAGAGATGACCGAACAGCTTTGAGGAACTGAGGCTGACTTTATGCAACCAATAAAGCTCCTTGGCAAAACCAGCCTGGTACCTTGCTTGAAGGGCTCCCAGGAGCTGAAGTTCACTTCCTAGCAGGTGCAGGAATCTCCAGATACTTTGGAGACCTTGAGAAGAGAGGAATTAACCCAAGTCTAGTGGTAATATAGATGAAGTCTAAGGGCAAGTTCTTGGCTTCTTGGTCTCAAAAGGCTTTTAAAAGTCCAACCTGAAATTCCTTACAAAATGCCCCAGCAAATTAAAAATTCTATATAGTCAAATGCTATTCTTGAGGCACTTATGTAAATAATCAAGCCAGGTTTATTGAAACTGGATTTAATTTGCAAACAAATTAGCCTTACTACAGTTACCTTTGATAGAAATGAGGGTGATGGTAAAGACTAAATTATGTTTCAGTAGAAATGATAATACACATTTGTGGAGATTAGATTCCAGTTCTGTTAATTGACTTTGGGGTTTGTTTCCTACCTGTAAACTGAACTAGATACTGAATTCTCCCAGTTTTCTCCAATATTTGGTTCAACTCTCTAAATTAACATTTCCAGTATTTGGCTCACCCTAGAAACATTGAGAACTAAATCTGACCTTTCCCAAAGCCATGCAAGCTTTTCAGAAGAAAAGAAAAATCAGAAAAATCACTACAACAGCTCCTGTCTAGACAGTCTCCATGCCTATTGCTGTATGGACCACTCAGGAAGATCCAGGGATAATCAAATTGCAAAAAAGGAAAATCTCTCAGATTACCACTGCCTGCCCTCACTCCATCTGAAGATGCTTGGTCTGACATCTAGAAATCTTCTCAAATGGCTACCTTTAGAGCTCAGAAACTGGTTGGTAATTTGCTTCAATCACTAACCATCATTTTTCTTTTATTTCCATAGAAATGGCTTATTAAATAGCTGATTCCTTATAGAATACAGGGCTAACTTTGGGAGCCCAGTTATATCACTGCTTCCTTAAATGAGACAAAGCCATTTAGTAGAACTGACATATTTTCAAGACTAAGTGATCAACTCAAGAATTTATAGAGAAACGTATCAGCTTTTAATATGTGAAAGTTCCACAAAAGTTTTAGAGGAGGGAACCAATGGGGTTCAAGGGAGGCCACCCCGAATGTGCTATTTTGGCACATGGATTATTTTAAACCAAAGACAAGGCAAAACAAACTCAAGAGGAGCTTTTAACCTCCCACTAACTGCCTAAAAAAATTTAGATAGGGAAGCCATACCAGGAAGAGAGCTATTACTAAAGATAACATTTTTTTTTAAACATAAGAAGGACTTCTCTGAAAAAACAAAACAAAACAAAAATAAAAAGGAAAACATCTCTGAATGCAAGGAAAGCAGGGTGACTGAGCTACCCAGGTGTCCAAAGTTAGATGCTATTATTACTGACATTTTATAGATGAAAAGACTAAGTCACAGAAAGATGAGGTACCTTGCCCACAGTCCTAGTTATAGTGAGCCCACACATCTAAACAACTTATGTAAGGTCATACAGTTTGTTTCCACTCCAGTTTCCACTCCATTTCTTTTATCACTACTCATACCAAGGAACAAAGGAATATTTCTCCTTATTCTGTTTTCTATTCTCAGACATTTTGGACCCTTCGCGCCTTCCTTCCTTCCTTCCTGTCTCCCTCCATCCCTTCCTTTCTTCCTTCTTTCCTTCCTTCCTTCACCACTCTTCCCTCCCTTCCTCCTCCTCTTCTTTCTTTCTTTCTTTTTTAGGGGGGAGAGAAGAGTGGGGGAGGGGCAGAGGGAGAAAGAAATTTTTTTTTCCCCCGAGAGAAACCCTGTTTCTTTCTTTCTTTCTTTCTTTCTTTTTTTTTTTTTTAAGATTTTATTTATTTATTTCACAGACAGAGATCACAAGTAGGCAGAGAGGCAGGCAGAGAGAGAGGGAGAAGCAGGCTTCCTGCTGAGCAGAGAGCCTGATGAGGGGCTCAATCCCAGGACCCTGAGACCATGACCGGAGCCAAAGGCAGAGGCCCAACCCACTGAGCCACCCAGGCGCCCCGAGAGAGAAAATCTTAAAAAGGCTCCACACCAAGCCCAGAACCTGATGTGGGCTAAGTCTCAAGACCCTAAGATCATGACCTGAGCTGAAATCAAGAGTCAGATGCTTAACTGATTGAGCCACCCAGACACCCCTGACCTTTTCAAGTTCTTTTCTCTGTTTCCTAGGTATGCTGTGCCATAGAAGAATGTGTGATCTGTGTCACTATCTCTATCCTTCTCCAACCAATGCCCTCCAATACAGTGCCCTCAATCATGTTCCTTTATTTTCATTCCAGTGAGCAGATTCTAGTTATCTTCCAAGAAGAAGCATGAGATACTTGAGAATCTTTATAAACATTTGAGTTGCTAAGAAATTCCAGCCCCCTCCCTCTCTCAGTAAATTCTGTTTTTTACCCCTGAAAATATAAACTGTGGAAACATTATGGGATAAGAGGTTCCTTGCAGCTACATCTGTAGATGCTTCTCTTAATACTATCATCTGCAGCAACAGGACTGGACTGACAAGGAGCATGAATCGTCTCCAAAAGGGATCAAAGAAATGGCTGTAGGTAAAGCTCACATGCCCCGTTGACCATAATAACCCCTCTCAGAAGTAATGTGTTGAAGGAACGTGTCTCTCAGGCTAAATCAATACATAAATTCTATCTGCAGAGCACCTAGGTCATGGACTCCTGATCAATAATCAAATAGAAAGTAAGGGGGGCAATGCATGAGGAAAATGAAAGAAAATAACATTTCGGTAGCCTGAAACTTGACCTTGGGACACACCACAAAAATCCAGTTTCCTTGATCTTTCCAATCTTCCCAGTAAGATTGAGAGTTGATAAGGAGGATGAGATCTTGTAAAAAATATCTAGATATCTTATTCCTTTACATATGTTATCTCTATTTACTTTCTATTAGCAAGGGTAGAATGGGAAAGGGGGGACAAATACAGTAACTCTGTTTGAAGGCCAGTAGAATAAGTAAGGTGCAGCCAGGGTTTCAAATCCCAACCGTAACATTTACTGTCTGTGTAAACCTAGCTACCGTAACCTTAACCAAGGAAATGAACTCTCTGGCACCTCATCACTGAAATCAAGATTAACAGTAGCGCACACTCATAGAGTTGTTGCTAGTGTGGAATAACTAAACATCTATGGAATTTGAACTACCTGAGATATAGATGTCATCTATTATTTTTAAGCCCTTAATATTGTTTTCTCACCCCATTTCCCTTCTGGAATCATCGCCCTACTATCTCCAGATCACTCACTCCTCTCAAGGTCCAGCACCCTCCCAGCCTAAAATAGTTGTACTTTTATCTGTTTTTGCCAGATTGTTCTTCCCCCAGGGCTCATCCAGGCTGCAGAACTGCACTCACTCAGGTATCTGCTTCCAGAGGTCTTCATTGACTGTGTCATCCAGAAGAGCCCTCCTCCTTCTCTCTGCCCCGACCCTGTTTTTGTTCCCTCAGTGCACTGTTGTTGTTCAGTTGTTTATTTGTTTACTGTCCATCTCTCCACCCAGAATGTGAGTTCTATGAGAACCAGCACTCTGTCTCTTTTGCTTCCTGCTCGCTCTCTCATACCTAGGAATATGCCTGGAACATAATAGTTTCTCAGTAAATATGTACTGAGTGAAGGAAAACAGAAGAGATCACAGGGTATTGTAAATTTTCTGCAAGGTGAGATGTGCTAATAGTAAGAATACTCTCCTTCACCTGAACAGACACATGTAAACAGGGGAAGGGGGGTTGTGCATGGCTGAATAATTGCCTCAGGGATCTGATCAGTATAATCAGTGCATCTGGATAATATGGAAAAAACACATTTCCAAATTTGGCTTTTTTCCTCCCAGAAGCAGAAGCAGGGATTGACTCCCTGGCAAAAATAGATTGAGCATCCAACTCTGAGAAGGCTTGTCTTCTAGTTCACTCTCACAATCTCATCACATAATCCATACGAAGATTTTCATAGAATATTAAAGCTATCAGGAAGCGACATAGTTCTTACCATACTGAATTTATAAGGAATCAGTGATACAGATAGGCTCAAAAACCTCCATTACGGAACCACTGATGTGATAATATAGACTTCTATGCGATGAAACTCAACTAATCAACATGCTTCAGTTATGTCCCTCTATTTTAATATGACATTATAACTGTCCTATGGCATACAAAAAATATAAGGCCCAATCTATGTCCACAAGAATTGTATAATTCTTAAATTATATACTCTTTAACAAATTATATACTTTACATAAACTCTAAACAAATTACATACACTTAAATTCTTAATTAAATAGTAGAAAAGGCACCCTTTCGATATCACTTCATGGATTAATATAATATTTCTCAAACTTAGTCATGAGAATTACCTGCACCTCTTTTATAAAAATACAGGACCTGTCATGCGAGCTTCCAGTTCACTCCATAGAGGGGCAGCCTGGGAATCTATATTTTTAATACCTGCCCAGCGAATCTTGTGATCAGACAAGCTTAGAAATGTTTTTCTAAAATACTAAAGCATTGATTCATTAAGTGCAAATGGATTTAGAGAGATTCAAGTTCAATGTGGTGGGGGAGGGGGTACAACATCAATAAAGCTCAAAAAAATACGCCCTTCTTCATCTCATCTCATCCACACTCACAAGCTTTTCTAGCAAATGGTCCTATTTGCAGTTTGACAATCCTATCCTTAACGTCCAGCAATCTGCACGTTGCCCTTTGGATTCTTCGCCTTGAATTCCTACTCCTTAACCATTTAATTTCAAACGCGACTTTTTCATTGTTTTTAGCTTCTTGGAAACACGAGGAGGAAAATTTCCACTCTTTTGTCTGTCCTCTGACTGCATAATTCCCTGATTTTCCAACTTCTCCTCTCTTTTGAGTGTTTCCTAAAGCTCCTGTGCTCTTTTCCTAAACTTTTTTTCCCAAAGATATTAACTTACCTCAGTATAGTATCACTTCTTCACAAATGTCTACAGCTTGTTTGGTACTAATTCTTGGATGTTCTGTATTGGGGGGCATTTTTTAAGATGGTTTTTTTCCCAAGAGGACTGTGTATGTATGAAGAAATGAATTAAATTAAACCTTGAATTAAACAAATGATTGGCTTTAGAAACGGAAGTACAAACATGCATGTTAATTAGACATTCTGTTGCTCTTTTCTGCTAAAGACACATTGCTGTCATTAGGTCTGTAGTCTTGAAATATGCACATACTGTACTAAATAAAACATAGACACATGAAATGTATCTTATACAAATCGTGCTAATGCACATAGTCAATGTTAATACTGTTATGGTTAATAGTATTGAGTGTGATCTGTGGCCCACTAGGGGATTGTTAAGGTTCTCCTGATAAATTCTGATTTTTAAAATGGGACTTCTTTAATAATTCTTGCAGACAGTTCAATTTCATAGGTTTTAATTTTTCCATACAATACAGGGCTAACTATTACTAACCTATTAAGTAAGCTATTATGTGCTGTTAAAATTTGCTTTTCAAAAACCTGAATTAACACATGACTCAGGCTTATTAAGTTCCTCATGCAGCCTTCTGCTAAAACCTCAGATTACCAATCATTGCTCACCTATTTGCCTGGTTCCTTTATTCATGAGAAGGACACAAACTTTGGGTGAAGAACAGTTTGAAATCCTGAACAGACATACTTTTCAATTACAGCTTTATTATGATGAAAAAGATCACAGACTTCCTGTGAACATTTTACCTTTTATCAGTTTTACCATATCTTATCTTATAATTTATCATTTTGTTTCTTGATAATTGCTATGTAGCCTTATTTCCTTTTTTAAAATTTGCTCCTCCTCAAGTCTCTTCATCACTGGCAAGTGGACTAAGTGGGTCACGATCAAAAACATTTGGGATCTTGTACCTGAGAGGCTGGTGAGGCGCCTTTGTGTCTGAGGACAAGGTCTGCTCTTCCAGGACTAGGTCAGTGAACACCACTTCTTGGTCCCTGAATGGTTTTAATAACTCTTACACAGATAGTCAGGTGTGTGTCCTTGATGTCTCTGGGAAGAGCATGGGGATTCATGGTGAGAAGTTGAGACTACCACTCTTCTCTGAATCAAATCCCAAAAGATGCTTATCATTTCATGAAGCATTTCTCTGTGTAGAAAACAATCCTTGGGAAAACAAAAGCACTTCAGTGTCTTGTTCAGTATTCATTTGGGTTGTTTTCTTCCTTTCTTTCTTTCTTTCTTTCTTTCTTTCTTTCTTTCTTTCTTTTTTTTACTTCTTTCATCTTTCAATATAAATGATGAAAAAGAATTTTAAAATATTTCTGATTCTTCTTAGTACTGTCTTTCTGTGTCAGCTTGAAGCAATTCCTCACATGAACTGAAGTGTTCTGATACCAGGTAGAAGTGGCCTGTTCTTAGGCTTCCACCCTCAAA